>NW_022261979.1:14026013-14041013 GCF_002021735.2 Oncorhynchus kisutch
ACTGTCCTAGTTATCGTCCTTCACGATCCTTTTATTCTCCATGTTGGTGAGGTCAGGGTGATATGAGTCAATGAGTAACACACACTGTCCTAGTCATCGTCCTTTACGATCCTTTTATTCTCCATGTTGGTGAGGTCAGGGTGATATGAGTCAATGAGTAACACACACTGTCCTAGTTATCGTCCTTTACGATCCTTTTATTCTCCATGTTGGTGAGGTCAGGGTGATATGAGTCAATGAGTAACACACACTGTCCTAGTTATCGTCCTTTACGATCCTTTTATTCTCCATGTTGGTGAGGTCAGGGCGATATGAGTCAATGAGTAACACACACTGTCCTAGTTATCGCCCTTTTATTCTCCATGTTGGTGAGGTCAGGGTGATATGAGTCAATGAGTAACACACACTGTCCTAGTCATCGTCCTTTACGATCCTTTTATTCTCCATGTCGGTGAGGTCAGGGTGATATGAGTCAATGAGTAACACACACTGTCCTAGTTATCGTCCTTTACGATCCTTTTATTCTCCATGTTGGTGAGGTCAGGGTGATATGAGTCAATGAGTAACACACACTGTCCTAGTTATCGTCCTTCACGATCCTTTTATTCTCCATGTCGGTGAGGTCAGGGTGATATGAGTCAATGAGTAACACACACTGTCCTAGTTATCGTCCTTCACGATCCTTTTATTCTCCATGTTGGTGAGGTCAGGGTGATATGAGTCAATGAGTAACACACACTGTCCTAGTCATCGTCCTTTACGATCCTTTTATTCTCCATGTTGGTGAGGTCAGGGTGATATGAGTCAATGAGTAACACACACTGTCCTAGTTATCGTCCTTTACGATCCTTTTATTCTCCATGTTGGTGAGGTCAGGGTGATATGAGTCAATGAGTAACACACACTGTCCTAGTTATCGTCCTTTACGATCCTTTTATTCTCCATGTTGGTGAGGTCAGGGCGATATGAGTCAATGAGTAACACACACTGTCCTAGTTATCGCCCTTTTATTCTCCATGTTGGTGAGGTCAGGGTGATATGAGTCAATGAGTAACACACACTGTTCTAGTCATCGTCCTTTACGATCCTTTTATTCTCCATGTTGGTGAGGTCAGGGTGATATGAGTCAATGAGTAACACACACTGTCCTAGTTATCGTCCTTTACGATCCTTTTATTCTCCATGTTGGTGAGGTCAGGGTGATATGAGTCAATGAGTAACACACACTGTCCTAGTTATCGTCCTTTACGATCCTTTTATTCTCCATGTTGGTGAGGTCAGGGTGATATGAGTCAATGAGTAACACACACTGTCCTAGTCATCGTCCTTTACGATCCTTTTATTCTCCATGTTGGTGAGGTCAGGGTGATATGAGTCAATGAGTAACACACACTGTCCTAGTCATCGTCCTTTACGATCCTTTTATTCTCCATGTTGGTGAGGTCAGGGCGATATGAGTCAATGAGTAACACACACTGTCCTAGTTATCGTCCTTTACGATCCTTTTATTCTCCATGTTGGTGAGGTCAGGGTGATATGAGTCAATGAGTAACACACACTGTCCTAGTCATCGTCCTTTACGATCCTTTTATTCTCCATGTTGGTGAGGTCAGGGTGATATGAGTCAATGAGTAACACACACTGTCCTAGTCATCGTCCTTTACGATCCTTTTATTCTCCATGTTGGTGAGGTCAGGGCGATATGAGTCAATGAGTAACACACACTGTCCTAGTTATCGCCCTTTTATTCTCCATGTTGGTGAGGTCAGGGTGATATGAGTCAATGAGTAACACACACTGTCCTAGTCATCGTCCTTTACGATCCTTTTATTCTCCATGTCGGTGAGGTCGGGGTGTGACTAGGGTGGGTTATCTAGGTTATCATATATCTATGTTTGGCCTGGCATGGTTCCCAATCAAGAGGCAGCTGTTTATCGTTGTCTCTGATTGGGGGAGGGGGATCATATTTAGGCAGCCCTTTTCCCACTGTGTTTTTGTGGGGTCTTGTTTGTTTGTGTGGAGTTGCCAGTGAGCTGCATTTGACTTCACGTTGACTTTTTCTTCTGTTTTTGTTTTGGGGAGTTTCTTTAATTAAACCTGTGGAACTCTACACACGCTGCGCCTTGGTCTGTTCATTCTACAAACGACCGTGACAGTTATTAATATATAAAGAACAAACTCCTACCAGAGAAGCTAAATCACAGCCTGACAACTGACCTGTTTTTTATTATGAACTTTTCAACAATTCACTTAAAAGTATTTATGTTTAAGTCATTTTGCTCTTACTAAAGTGAAAGCTTTTGCAAGACAACTGGTGATATTGTAGATTGGTTCCCATAGAAATGCTTTTCATTCCACTTAAATTAACAGACTTATTTGCATTAAATAACAGAAAAAAAATGCATGTTTTGAGGGGGGAAAAATGATGCGAAAATTGCGATTGAAATTTAATTCGTAAATTAGTAGATGACAACGTTCTGAGCAGCTGTTCTAAGGCCTCATAAAAACAATGAACCTGGCAGTGAGAATGACCTATAATACCCAATAACTGGGTGATCAATGAACCTGGTAGTGAGAATGACCTATAATACCCAATAACTGGGTAATCAATGAACCTGGTAGTGAGAATGACCTATAATACCCAATAACTGGGTATCCAAACAGCTTGAGGTGAATAAAGAGGTCAACTGAAATCCGTACTGTAGACACTGAACACACGAGGATAAAGAGGTCAACTGAAATCCATACTGTAGACACTGAACACATTGAGGATAAAGAGGTCAACTGAAATCCGTACGGTAGACACTGAACACACGAGGATAAAGAGGTCAACTGAAATCCGTACCATAGACACTGAACACACGAGGATAAAGAGGTCAACTGAAATCCGTACTGTAGACACTGAACACATTGAGGATAAAGAGGTCAACTGAAATCCGTACTGTAGACACTGAACACATTGAGGATAAAGAGGTCCACTGAAATCCGTACCATAGACACTGAACACACGAGGATAAAGAGGTCAACTGAAATCCGTACTGTAGACACTGAACACATTGAGGATAAAGAGGTCAACTGAAATCCGTACGGTAGACACTGAACACACGAGAATAAAGAGGTCAACTGAAATCCGTACGGTAGACACTGAACACACGAGGATAAAGAGGTCAACTGAAATCCGTGCTGTAGACACTGAACACATTGAGGATAAAGAGGTCCACTGAAATCCGTACGGTAGACACTGAACACATTGAGGATAAAGAGGTCCACTGAAATCCGTACGGTAGACACTGAACACATTGAGCATAAAGAGGTCAACTGAAATCCGTACTGTAGACACTGAACACATTGAGGATAAAGAGGTCAACTGAAATCCGTACTGTAGACACTGAACACATTGAGAATAAAGAGGTCAACTGAAATCCGTACTGTAGACACTGAACACATTGAGGATAAAGAGGTCAACTGAAATCCGTACTGTAGACACTGAACACATTGAGAATAAAGAGGTCAACTGAAATCCGTACTGTAGACACTGAACACACGAGAATAAAGAGGTCCACTGAAATCCGTACGGTAGACACTGAACACACGACGATAAAGAGATCAACTGAAATCCATACGGTAGACACTGAACACACGACGATAAAGAGGTCAACTGAAATCCGTACTGTAGACACTGAACACACGACGATAAAGAAGCCACAGTTTCCTCAGGATGGTACAAGCTTATAAATTCCAATGGTTTTTAACATGAATGTATTATTTCATTCAGAGAAACATCGTTGTGGTGATTGAATCGATACGATCTTTCTGATGACATCATCACTGAAGGCCTAACAGATCAGTGTAAACATGCTTATCAGGACCGCAATAACTTCGTCATCATGTCTTTAAAACCATTTCACGTGTCACCCACCATCCCTCCGTCCTATAGTCTCTCTCTTCTCCTCTCTCTCTCTCTCTCTCTCTCTCCTCTCTCTCTCTCTCTCTCTCTCTCCCTTCTCCTCTCTCTCTCTCTCTCTTCTCCTCTCTCTCTCCCTCTCTCTCTTCTCCTCTCTCTCTTCTCCTCTCTCTCTCTCTCTCTCTCTCTCTCTCTCTCTCTCTCTCTCTCTCTCTCTCTCTCTTCTCCTCTCTCTCTCTCTCTCTCTCTCTCTCTCTCTCTGTCTCTCTCTTCTCCTCTCTCTCTTCTCCTCTCTCTCTCTCTCCCTCTCTTTCTCTCCCTCTCCCTCTCTTTATTTCTCTCTCTCTCTCTCTCTCTCTTTCTCTGTCTTTCCATTTTCAAAATGTAAAATCCTCTAGGGGATGAGAGCGGCAGAGCCCAGGGTATTGGAGAATGTGTTGTATGGTCTACAGAGCCCAGGGTATTGGAGAATGTGTTGTATGGTCTACAGAGCCCAGGGTATTGGAGAATGTGTTGTATGGTCTACAGAGCCCAGGGTATTGGTGAATGTGTTGTATGGCCTACAGAGCCCAGGGTATTGGAGAATGTGTTGTATGGTCCACAGAGCCCAGGGTATTGGAGAATGTGTTGTATGGCCTGCAGAGCCCAGGGTATTGGAGAATGTGTTGTATGGTCTACAGATCTCAGGGTATTGGAGAATGTGTTATATGGTCTGCAGAGCTCAGGGTATTGGAGAATGTGTTGTATGGCCTACAGAGCCCAGGGTATTGGAGAATGTGTTATATGGTCTGCAGAGCTCAGGGTATTGGAGAATGTGTTGTATGGTCTGAAGCATAATAGAACAGTGATGTAGTCATTAATTCAGCTGATTAAGTTGGCCTTTGGGTTAAAGAAGAATCTTATCCATCTCCCTTTGAGATGTAACAGGGGGAGCAGAGGAGAGGGAACAGCCAGCTAATTAGCACAGACAAGCAGGGGGGGGGGGGGGGGAGACGGGACAGCCAGCTAATTAGCACAGACAAGCAGGGGGGGGGGGGGGGGGACAGAAAGGTGGTTTGACTGAACTATTAATGAGGCATGTTTGCCATCACGCTGCCTGCCAGGCGAGACGTTCCTTCTCTCAGAGACGAGGCGAGGCGAAGCTACCTTTGAGCCAAAGCAACGCTACTTAATGATGTGAGACTGGAGAGAGAGAGAGAGAGGGGAGAAGTTTAGGGCGAGATGTCAGTTTCCTTTCTGACTAATGAGCTTGTTGTTGGATGCAAAGAAAGAAAGAAAGAAAGAAAGAAAGAGAGAGAGAAGAGTAGGAAGTAAACAGGTTTGGTTCTGGCCCCGTCTTCCTCCGAGCAAGATGCTGCTGTGGTACATCAATGACTTGGTAAACATCAGAGGGCAGGAATGGCTTTGTAGCGTTTCTAAGAGAATAACATCTCCTGGCATTATCTGGTCTGATTACCTCTCAGAGCACTGCTGTTGTATGTCACACAGTATGTAGGTAGGTCAGAGAATATTACAACATTTCCCCTGATACAGTACTGTATCTAGGGGTGGTCTGATTTCCTCTCAGAGCACCGCTGTTGTATGTCACACAGTATGTAGGTAGGTCAGAGAATATTACAACATTTCCCCTGATACAGTACTGTATCTAGGGGTGGTCTGAGTACCTCTCCCTGATACAGTACTGTATCTAGGGGTGGTCTGAGTACCTCTCCCTGACACAGTACTGTATCTAGGGGTGGTCTGATTACCTCTCAGAGCACTGCTGTTGTATGTCACACAGTATGTAGGTAGGTCAGAGAATATTAAAACATTTCCCCTGACACAGTACTGTATCTAGGGGTGGTCTGAGTACCTCTCTGACACAGTACTGTATCTAGGGGATGGCTGAGTACCTCTCCCTGACACAGTACTGTATCTAGGGGTGGTCTGAGTACCTCTCCCTGACACAGTACTGTATCTAGGGGCGGTCTGTGTACCTCTACCTGACACAGTACTGTATCTATGGTGGTCTGAGTACCTCTCCCTGACACAGTACTGTATGTATCTAGGGGTGGTCTGAGTACCTCTCCCTGATACAGTACTGTATCTAAGGGTGGTCTGAGTACCTCTCCCTGACACAGTACTGTATCTAGGGGTGGTCTGAGTACCTCTCCCTGACACAGTACTGTATCTAGGGGTGGTCTGAGTACCTCTCTCTGACACAGTACTGTATCTAAGGGATGGCTGAGTACCTCTCCCCGACACAGTACTGTATCTAAGGGATGGCTGAGTACCTCTCCCCGACACAGTACTGTATGTATCTAGGGGTGGTCTGAATACCTCTCTCTGACACAGTACTGTATCTAAGGGATGTCTGAGTACCTCTCCCTGACACAGTACTGTATCTAGGGTGGTCTGAGTACCTCTCTCTGCCACAGTACTGTATCTAAGGTGGTCTGAGTACCTCTCCCTGACACAGTACTGTATCTAAGGGTGGTCTGAGTACCTCTCCCTGACACAGTACTGTATCTAAGGGTGGTCTGAGTACCTCTCTCTGACACAGTACTGTATCTAGGGGTGGTCTGAGTACCTCTCCCTGACACAGTACTGTATCTAGGGGTGGTCTGAGTACCTCTCCCTAACACAGTACTGTATCTAGGGGTGGTCTGAGTACCTCTCTCTGACACAGTACTGTATCTAAGGGATGGCTGAGTACCTCTCCCCGACACAGTACTGTATCTAAGGGATGGCTGAGTACCTCTCCCCGAAACAGTACTGTATGTATCTAGGGGTGGTCTGAATACCTCTCTCTGACACAGTACTGTATCTAAGGGATGTCTGAGTACCTCTCCCTGACACAGTACTGTATCTAGGGTGGTCTGAGTACCTCTCTCTGCCACAGTACTGTATCTAAGGTGGTCTGAGTACCTCTCCCTGACACAGTACTGTATCTAGGGGTGGTCTAAGTACCTCTCCCTGACACAGTACTGTATCTAGGGGTGGTCTGAGTACCTCTCCCTGACACAGTACTGTATCTAGGGGTGGTCCGAGTACCTCTCTCTGACACAGTACTGTATCTAAGGTGGTCTGAGTACCTCTCCCTGACACAGTACTGTATCTAGGGGTGGTCTGAGTACCTCTCCCTGACACAGTACTGTATCTAAGGGTGGTCTGAATACCTCTCCCTGACACAGTACTGTATCGAGGGGATGTCTGAGTACCTCTCTCTGACACAGTACTGTATCTAGGGGTGGTCTGAGTACCTCTCCCTGACACAGTACTGTATCTAGGGGTGGTCTGAATACCCTGACACAGTGCTGTATCTAGGGGTGGTCTGAGTACCTCTCCCTGACACAGTACTGTATCTAGGGGTGGTCTGAGTACCTCTCTGACACAGTACTGTATCTAGGGGTGGTCTGAGTACCTCTCCCTGACACAGTACTGTATCTACGGGGGGTCTGAGTACCTCTCCCTGACACAGTACTATATCTAGGGGTGGTCTGAGTACCTCTCCCTGACACAGTACTGTATCTAGGGGTGGTCTGAATACCTCTCCCTGACACAGTACTGTATCTAGGGGTGGTCTGAGTACCTCTCTCTGACACAGTACTGTATCTAGGGGTGGTCTGAATACCCTGACACAGTACTGTATCTAGGGGTGGTCTGAGTACCTCTCCCTGACACAGTACTTATCTAGGGGTGGTCTGAGTACCTCTCCCTGGCACAGTACTGTATCTAGGGGTGGTCTAGGTACCTCTCCCTGACACAGTACTGTATCTATGGTGGTCTGAGTACCTCTCTCTGACACAGTACTGTATCTAGGGGTGGTCTGAGTACCTCTCTCTGACACAGTACTGTATCTAGGGGTGGTCTGAATACCCTGACACAGTACTGTATCTAGGAGTGGTCTGAGTACCTCTCCCTGACACAGTACTTATCTAGGGGTGGTCTGAGTACCTCTCCCTGACACAGTACTGTCTCTAGGGGTGGTCTGAATACCCTGACACAGTACTGTATCTAGGGGTGGTCTGTGTACCTCTACCTGACACAGTACTGTATCTAGGGGTGGTCTGAATACATCTCTCTGACACAGTACTGTATCTAGGGGTGGTCTGAGTACCTCTCTGACACAGTACTGTATCTAGGGGTGGTCTAGGTACCTCTCCCTGACACAGTACTGTATCTATGGTGGTCTGAGTACCTCTCTCTGACACAGTACTGTATCTAGGGGTGGTCTGAGTACCTCTCTCTGACACAGTACTGTATCTAGGGGTGGTCTGAATACCCTGACACAGTACTGTATCTAGGGGTGGTCTGAGTACCTCTCCCTGACACAGTACTTATCTAGGGGTGGTCTGAGTACCTCTCCCTGGCACAGTACTGTCTCTAGGGGTGGTCTGAATACCCTGACACAGTACTGTATCTAGGGGTGGTCTGTGTACCTCTACCTGACACAGTACTGTATCTAGGGGTGGTCTGAATACATCTCTCTGACACAGTACTGTATCTAGGGGTGGTCTGAGTACCTCTCTGACACAGTACTGTATCTAGGGGTGGTCTGAGTACCTCTCCCTGACACAGTACTGTATCTAGGGGTGGTCTGAATACCTCTCTCTGACACAGTACTGTATCTAGGGGTGGTCTGAGTACCTCTCCCTGGCACAGTACTGTATCTAGGGGTGGTCTAGGTACCTCTCCCTGACACAGTACTGTATCTATGGTGGTCTGAGTACCCATCTCTGACACAGTACTGTATCTAGGGGTGGTCTGAGTACCTCTCTCTGACACAGTACTGTATCTAGGGGTGGTCTGAGTACCTCTCCCTGAAACAGTACTGTATCTAGGGGTGGTCTGAGTACCTCTCCCTGACACAGTACTGTATCTAGTGGTGGTCTGAATACCTCTCTCTGACACAGTACTGTATCTAGGGGTGGTCTGAGTATCTCTCCCTGGCACAGTACTGTATCTAGGGGTGGTCTAGGTACCTCTCCCTGACACAGTACTGTATCTATGGTGGTCTGAGTACCTCTCTCTGACACAGTACTGTATCTAGGGGTGGTCTGAGTACCTCTCTCTGACACAGTACTGTATCTAGGGGTGGTCTGAGTACCTCTCCCTGAAACAGTACTGTATCTAGGGGTGGTCTGAGTACCTCTCCCTGACACAGTACTGTATCTAGGGGTGGTCTGAATACCTCTCCCTTTTTTTTCTCTCATTTTGTCTGTCATAGTTGAAGTGCACCTATGATGAAAATTACAGGCCTCTCTCATCTTTTTAAGCGGGAGAACTTGCACAATTGGTGGCTGACTAAATACTTTTTTTGCCCCACTGTATATAGAGAGAGATATAGGTATTTAAAGCATATATATATAGATATAGATATATAGAGAGAGATATATACAGTACATATTTCTGTACCTTGGCCAGGTCGCAGTTGTAAATGAGAACTTGTTCTCAACTAGCCTACCTGGTTAAATAAAGGTGAAAAACATATTTACAAAAAAATATATAGATATAGATATAGACAGTATAGAGAGAGGGGGGGGGGGTTATTTGAGAAAGAGATGATCTCTGTAATGGAAGAAGCTCTTCTGGCTCCATCAGAGTCTCTTCAATAACAAACCCCCAGGGTGGAGGCTGCCAGACTGCAGCTCTCACTGTTCAATGAGAGGTCACTGGAAGAAAAGAGAGAGGAAGAGGAGGATGGAGACTAAGGGAAGAGGCTGCCAGACTGCTGCTCTCACTGTTCAATGAGAGGTCACTGGAAGAAAAGAGAGAGGAAGAGGAGGATGGAGACGAAGGGAAGAGGCTGCCAGACCACTGTTCAATGAGAGGTCACTGGAAGAAAAGAGAGAGGAAGAGGAAGATGGAGACTAAGGGAAGAGGCTGCCAGACCGCTGCTCTCACTGTTCAATGAGAGGTCACTGGAAGAAAAGAGAGAGGAAGAGGAGGATGGAGACTAAGGGAAGAGGCTGCCAGACCGCTGCTCTCACTGTTCAATGAGAGGTCACTGGAAGAAAAGAGAGAGGAAGAGGAGGATGGAGACTAAGGGAAGAGGCTGCCAGACCACTGCTCTCCCTGTTCAATGAGAGGTCACTGGAAGAAAAGAGAGAGGAAGAGGAGGATGGAGACTAAGGGAAGAGGCTGCCAGACCGCTGCTCTCCCTGTTCAATGAGAGATCACTGGAAGAAAAGAGAGAGGAAGAGGAGGATGGAGACTAAGGGAAGAGGCTGCCAGCTCTGCTGATGGGCCAGCTCTGTTAATGGGCCAGCTCTGTTGATGGGCCAACTCTGCTGATTGGCCAGCTCTGTTGATGGGCCAGCTCTGTTGATGGGCCAGCTCTGCTGATGGGCCAGCTCTGTTGATGGGCCAGCTCTGCTGATGGGCCAGCTCTGTTGATGGGCCAGCTCTTCTGATGGGCCAGCTCTGCTGATGGGCAGCTCTGTTGATGGGCCAGCTCTTCTGATGGGCCAGCTCTGCTGATGGGCAGCCAGTCAGCCAGGCAGTCAGGCAGCCAGTCAGGCAGTCAGGCAGTCAGCCAGTCAGTCATTCAGTCAACCAGCCTCCCTATGTTACTGTTTCCTCATGTCTCCTCATGTCCCCCCATGTCTCCTCATGTCTCCTCATGTCCCCCCATGTCTCCTCATGTCCCCCCATGTCTCCTCATGTCTCCTCATGTTCTCCTCATGTCTCCTCATGTCCCCCCATGTCTCCTCATGTCCCCTCATGTCTCCTCATGTCTCCTCATGTCCCCCCATGTCTCCTCATGTCTCCTCATGTCCCCCCATGTCTCCTCATGTCTCCTCATGTCCCCCCATGTCTCCTCATGTTCTCCTCATGTCTCCTCATGTCCCCCCATGTCTCCTCATGTCCCCACATGTCTCCTCATGTCCCCCCATGTCTCCTCATGTCTCCTCATGTCCCCCCATGTCTCCTCATGTCCCCCATGTCTCCTCATGTCTCCTCATGTCCCCGCATGTCTCCTCATGTCCCCCCATGTCTCCTCATGTCTCCTCATGTCTCCTCCTGTTCTCCCATGTCTCCTCATGTCCCCCCATGTCTCCTCATGTCTCCTCATGTCCCCCCATGTCTCCTCATGTCTCCTCATGTCCCCCCATGTCTCCTCATGTCTCCTCATGTCCCCCCATGTCTCCTCATGTCTCATCATGTCCCCCCATGTCTCCTCATGTCCCCACATGTCTCCTCATGTCCCCCCATGTCTCCTCATGTCTCCTCATGTCTCCTCATGTCCCCCCATGTCTCCTCATGTCCCCCCATGTCTCCTCATGTCTCCTCATGTCCCCGCATGTCTCCTCATGTCCCCCCATGTCTCCTCATGTCTCCTCATGTCTCCTCCTGTTCTCCCATGTCTCCTCATGTTCTCCCATGTCTCCTCATGTCTCCTCATGTCCCCTCATGTCTCCTCATGTTCTCCTCATGTCTCCTCATGTCCCCCCATGTCTCCTCATGTCTCATCATGTCCCCCCATGTCTCCTCATGTCCCCCCATGTCTCCTCATGTCCCCCCATGTCTCCTCATGTCTCCTCATGTCTCCTCATGTCCCCCCATGTCTCCTCATGTCCCCCCATGTCTCCTCATGTCTCCTCATTATCCCCCCATGTCTCCTCATGTCTCCTCATGTTCTCCCATGTCTCCCCATGTCTCCTCATGTTCTCCCATGTCTCCTCATGTCTCCTCATGTTCTCCCATGTCTCCTCATGTCTCCTCATGTCCCCCCATGTCTCCTCATGTCCCCCCATGTCTCCTAATATCCCCCCCATGTCTCCTCATGTCCCCCCATGTCTCCTCATGTCCCCCCATGTCTCCTCATGTCCTCCCATGTCTCCTCATGTCCCCTCATGTCCCCCCATGTCCCCCCCATGTCTCCTCAAATCCCCCATGTCTCCTCATGTCTCCTCATGTCTCCTCATGTTCTCCCATGTCTCCTCAAATCCCCCCATGTCTCCTCATGTCTCCTCATGTCTCCTCATGTTCTGCCATGTCTCCTCATGTCTCCTCATGTCCTCCCATGTCTCCTCATGACCCCTGCTGTCTTTCAGCGTGTCCAACAATGGCTTGTTCCAACCCAGACCTGTTGTGTCTGCTGGAAGGAGGGACATTAGAGAGAGGAGGGACACTAGAGAGAGAAGGGACACTAGAGAGAGAAGGGACACTATAGAGAGTAGTGAACCTGGGTACAGCCTTCAATAAACACTCAATATATAAACAGTCAGCTAGACAGACTGTTGGGATGTAAGAGTGTTATCCTCTTCTGTTCCAGAACCCTTGTTTCAGAACCCTTCTGTTCCAGAACTCTTGTTCCAGAACCCTTCTGTTCCAGAACCCTTGTTCCAGAACCCTTCTGTTCCAGAACCCTTCTGCTCCAGAACCCTTCTGCTCCAGAACTCTTCTGCTCCAGAACCCTTGTTCCAGTCTGTCTGGAGAGCCCATGAGGAGAGCTGATACAGACTGTTCCAGATCCACTTCTGGCCCCGTACCAGAGGAAACAAACAACATCTATGGATGAAGAGATATCAAATGAAAACCATTTGGCGAAGTTTTGTGTTTCCCTGTAAGATTCACTATCCTTCCTCATTAAAATTCACCATGCCAATTAGGATTTATATTTCTGTGGTAGATTTAAAACCACATCAAAGGAGATATTTATTAACATTCAACTTTTACTCGTTTTTACACCAATTATCCACACCTTCAGTGACAGTAATGAATTCGAGGTTACTGAATGAAAATCCACCATCTTCAAACAGAGTCACTACAGGAGCAGGTTCTTCATGTTGTCTGAACTCAGAGTTATTACAGGAGCAGCTTCTTCATGTTGTCTGAACTCAGAGTCACTACAGGAGCAGCTTCATCATGTTGTCTGAACTCAGAGTCACTACAGGAGCAGCTTCATCATGTTGTCTGAGCTCAGAGTCACTACAGGAGCAGCTTCATCATGTTGTCTGAGCTCAGAGTCATTACAGGAGCAGCTTCATCATGTTGTCTGAGCTCAGAGTCACTACAGGAGCAGCTTCATCATGTTGTCTGAGCTCAGAGTCACTACAGGAGCAGCTTCATCATGTTGTCTGAGCTCAGAGTCATTACAGGAGCAGCTTCATCATGTTGTCTGAGCTCAGAGTCACTACAGGAGCAGCTTCATCATGTTGTCTGAGCTCAGAGTCATTACAGGAGCAGCTTCATCATGTTGTCTGAGCTCAGAGTCATTACAGGAGCAGCTTCATCATGTTGTCTGAGCTCAGAGTCACTACAGGAGCAGCTACAGGAGCAGCTTCATCATGTTGACCTGAACTCAGAGTCACGACAGGAGCAGCTTCATCATGTTGACCTGAACTCAGAGTCACGACAGGAGCAGCTTCATCATGTTGACCTGAACTCAGAGTCACGACAGGAGCAGCTTCATCATGTTGCCTGAGCTCAGAGTCACTACAGGAGCAGCTTCATCATGTTGCCTGAGCTCAGAGTCACTACAGGAGCAGCTTCATCATGTTGTCTGAGCTCAGAGTCACTACAGGAGCAGCTTCATCATGTTGTCTGAGCTCAGAGTCACTACAGGAGCAGCTACAGGAGCAGCTACATCATGTTGTCTGAGCTCAGAGTCACTACAGGAGCAGCTTCATCATGTTGTCTGAGCTCAGAGTCACTACAGGAGCAGCTTCATCATGTTGTCTGAGCTCAGAGTCACTACAGGAGCAGCTACAGGAGCAGCTTCATCTTGTTGTCACTACAGGAGCACCTTCTTTAGGGAATCTACATGGATAATGTAGTTTCATTATCCATGTAGGTTCATTATCCATGTAGGTTCATTATCCACGTAGGTTCATTATTCATGTAGGTTCATTTTCCATGTAGGTTCATTATCCACGTAGAACTCTTCTGCTCTAGAACCCTTGTTCCAGTCTGTCTGGAGAGCCCATGAGGAGAGCTGATACAGACTGTTCCAGATCCACTTCTGGCCCCGTACCAGAGGAAACAAACAACATCTATGGATGAAAAGATATCAAAGGTAGGTTCATTATCCACGTAGGTTCATTATTCATGTAGGTTCATTTTCCATGTAGGTTCATTATCCACGTAGGTTCATTATCCATGTTGGTTCATTATCCATGTAGGTTCATTTTCCATGTAGGTTCATTATCGTTGTAGGTTCATTATCCACGTAGGTTCATTATCCATCTAGGTTCATTATCCATGTAGGTCCATTATCCATGTAGGTTCCCTATCCGTGTAGGTTCATTATCCACGTAGGTTCCCTATCCGTGTAGGTTCATTATCCATCTAGGTTCATTATCCATGTAGGTCCATTATCCATGTAGGTTCATTATCCACATAGGTTCATTATCCATGTAGGTTCATTATCCATGTAGGTTCATTGTCCATCTAGGTTCATTATCCATCTAGGTTCATTATCCGTGTAGGTTCATTATCCATCTAGGTTCATTATCCATGTAGGTCCATTATCCATGTAGGTTCCCTATCCGTGTAGGTTCATTATCCACGTAGGTTCATTATCCATCTAGGTTCATTATTCATGTAGGTTCATTATCCATGTAGGTTCATTATCCATGTAGGTTCATTATCCACATAGGTTCATTATCCATGTAGGTTCATTATCCATGTAGGTTCATTGTCCATCTAGGTTCATTATTCATGTAGGTTCATTTTCCATGTATGTTCATTATCCATCTAGGTTCATTATCCATGTAGGTTCATTGTTCATGTAGGTTCACTTTCCATGCAGGTTCATTATCCATGTATGTTCATTATCCATGTAGGTTTCCTATCCATGTAGGTTCATTATCCATGTTTGTTCATTATCCATGTAGGTTCATTTTTCATGTAGGTTCATTATCGTTGTAGGTTCATTATCCACGTAGGTTCATTATCCATCTAGGTTCATTATCCATGTAGGTTCATTATTCATGTAGGTTCATTTTCCATGTAGGTTCATTATCCACGTAGAACTCTTCTGCTCTAGAACCCTTGTTCCAGTCTGTCTGGAGAGCCCATGAGGAGAGCTGATACAGACTGTTCCAGATCCACTTCTGGCCCCGTACCAGAGGAAACAAACAACATCTATGGATGAAAAGATATCAAAT
>NW_022261979.1:14046013-14167702 GCF_002021735.2 Oncorhynchus kisutch
TTCTTAGATGTTTAGTTGACTCAACAACACAGGCAGAGAAAGAGAGAGATTTAGAGAGGCAGGAAGAGGGAGGGGACAGACAGTCTCAATACTGATCCTCTCTAATCCCATCTCTTCCTCTTGGCGCCGCAGGAAATACGTTTCAGACTCTGTTGTGTCATTACCTTCTTCCCACAATACCTTATTCTACCCCAGGTAGTACCTAACTCTAACCTTCCATGCTGATGGTCCTTATCCCCCAGATAGTACCTAACTCTAACCTTCCATGCTGATGGTCCTTATCCCCCAGATAGTACCTAACTCTAACCTTCCATGCTGATGGTCCTTATCCCCCAGATAGTACCTAACTCTAACCTTCCATGCTGATGGTCCTTACACCCCAGGTAGTACCTAACTCTAACCTTCCATGCTGATGGTCCTTACACCCCAGGTAGTACCTAACTCTAACCTTCCATGCTGATGGTCCTTACACCCCAGGTAGTACCTAACTCTAACCTTCCATGCTGATGGTCCTTATCCCCCAGGTAGTACCTAACTCTAACCTTCCATGCTGATGGTCCTTATCCCCCAGGTAGTACCTAACTCTAACCTTCCATGCTGATGGTCCTTACACCCCAGGTAGTACCTAACTCTAACCCCACTCAAGGATCAGATCAGCAGGCCTTTTTTAGGTCACTGGTTGTGTTCTGGTCAGCTCTGGGAGATGCCCTGCTCTCACACTGCAGGAGATCCAGCCACAGATCCAACACACACACACAGACACACACACACACACACACACACACACACACACACACACACACACACACACACACACACACACACACACACACACACACACACACACACACACACACACACACACACACACACACACACACACACACACACACACACACACACCTCCCACTACAGGAGTTTCAGGCACCAATTACCAGCCACCACAGGATCTGGAGCAGTCATCTCCCATTCAGACGTCTAGCTACACACAGGTCCCCTCTGATCCAGGAGAGAAACAATAAAACCAGCTTCCTGTTAGTCGACAGAGAAAAGGGGTTTCAAATATTTAACACAGAACGGTTTCTCTGGAACGAGGAGCTGGTTTGTTGTGGGGGGGGGGGGGGGGATATTTGTAAACTTCAGATGAACACCGCTCTTCCATTAAACGATGAGAGGCTCGGGAGTCAACGTAGATTCATAGTAACTGGGGAAGAGTTTTACATTTCTGTAGAAAATGGGGACGTTTCTCTCTGGCGTCCACAGGGGTTTCAGATCTGTATGTTGAGTCTATTATTCAAACGGAAACAGAACCGTTCCTTCTCTGAACACCAGGGGCCTTGCTTTTAGTAGATGGTGTTACGTTAAATGGTGTTTTTTTTCCCAACTCTGTACTCTTCTGCAGATAATAGACGTTAGAAACAATGGAGTTTCATTTTGAGGTAATCAATTCCCAGTAGTAATAACCAAACAACATTACAACCTGTTAGACTACCCAAACAACATTACAACCTGAGTGTTAGACTACCCAAACAACATTACAACCTGAGTGTTAGACTACCCAAACAACATTACAACCTGAGTGTTAGACTAACCAAACAACATTACAACCTGTTAGACTACCCGAACAACATTACAACCTGTTAGACTAACCAAACAACATTACAACCTGTTAGACTACCCAAACAACATTACAACCTGAGTGTTAGACTCCCCAAACAACATTACAACCTGAGTGTTAGACTACCCAAACAACATTACAACCTGTTAGACTACCCAAACAACATTACAACCTGAGTGTTAGACTACCCAAACAACATTACAACCTGAGTGTTAGACTACCCAAACAACATTACAACCTGTTAGACTACCCAAACAACATTACAACCTGAGTGTTAGACTACCCAAACAACATTACAACCTGAGTGTTAGACTACCCAAACAACATTACAACCTGAGTGTTAGACTACCCGAACAACATTACAACCTGAGTGTTAGACTACCCAAACAACATTACAACCTGAGTGTTAGACTACCCAAACAACATTACAATCTGAGTGTTAGACTACCCAAACAACATTACAACCTGAGTGTTAGACTACCCAAACAACATTACAACCTGTTAGACTACCCAAACAACATTACAACCTGAGTGTTAGACTACCCAAACAACATTACAACCTGAGTGTTAGACTACCCAAACAACATTACAACCTGAGTGTTATGGCTGTGATTCTATCAGGAAATAAATGATGAAGGACCCTTCCTTCCCCCTGGCTATGATTCTATCAGGAAGTAAATGATGAAGGACCCTTCCTCCCCATGGCTGTGATTCTATCAGGAAGTAAATGATGAAGGACCCTTCCCATGGTTATGATTCTATCAGGAAGTAAATGATGAAGGACCCTTCCATGGCTATGATTCTATTAGGAAGTAAATGATGAAGGACCCTTCCATGGCTGTGATTCTATCAGGAAGTAAATGATGAAGGACCCTTCCATGGCTGTGATTCTATCAGGAAGTAAATGATGAAGGACCTTTCCATGGCTCTGATTCTATCAGGAAGTAAATGATGAAGGACCCTTCCATGGCTATGATTCTATCAGGAAGTAAATGATGAAGGACCCTTCCTTCCCATGATTCTATCAGGAAGTAAATGATGAAGGACCCTTCCATGGCTATGATTCTATCAGGAAGTAAATGATGAAGGACCCTTCCATGGCTATGATTCTATCAGGAAGTAAATGATGAAGGACCCTTCCATGGCTATGATTCTATCAGGAAGTAAATGATGAAGGACCCTTCCTCCCCCCTGGCTATGATTCTATCAGGAAGTAAATGATGAAGGACCCTTCCATGGCTATGATTCTATCAGGAAGTAAATGATGAAGGACCCTTCCATGGCTATGATTCTATCAGGAAGTAAATGATGAAGGACATCTTCCTAACCTCCTGCCAAATGTATGACCATACTAGAGACACATATTTCCCTCAGATTACACAGACCCACGAAGAATTTGAAAACAAACCCATCACAGCAGCAAGATGTGTGACCTGTTGCCACAAGAAAAGGTCAACCAGTGAAGAACAAACACCATTGTAAATACAACCCATATTTATGTTTATTTATTTTCCCTTTTGTACTTTAACTATTTGAACATTGTTACAACACTGTATAAAGACATAATATGACATTTGTAATGTCCTTAGTCTTTGGGAACGTTTGTGAGTGTAATGTTTACTGTTCATTTGTATGATCTATTTCACTTGCTTTGGCGATGTTAACATATGTTTCCCATGCCAATAAAGCCCTTTAAATTAAATTGAATTGAGAGGAGACAAAGAGAGAAAGAGAGAGAGAGAGAGGAGGATAAATATATATATATATATATATATATAGAGAGAGAGAGAGAGAGAGAGATAGAGAGAGAGAGAGAAAGAGAGAGAGAGAAAGAGAGACAGAGACAGAGAGAGAGAGAGATAGTATGTGTGCGGGGTTGTCTCAGGGGTGTTAAAGGGGGCTGATAATTTTCCTGCTTGCTAACTGGAAAATAGCTAATTAAAATCCACTTCAGCTAACAGGCTGTCTGGGACTGTGTTAATGCCTGCTCTGCCTGCTTCTCCTCAGGTTAGCCCTTTCCTGCAGTCAGAGCTCTGCCTGCTTCTCCTCAGGTTAGCCCTTTCCTGCAGTCAGAGCTCTGCCTGCTTCTCCTCAGGTTAGCCCTTTCCTGCAGTCAGAGCTCTGCCTGCTTCTCCTCAGGTTAGCCCTTTCCTGCAGTCAGAGCTCTGCCTGCTTCTCCTCAGGTTAGCCCTTTCCTGCAGTCAGAGCTCTGCCTGCTTCTCCTCAGGTTAGCCCTTTCCTGCAGTCAGAGCTCTGCCTGCTTCTCCTCAGGTTAGCCCTTTCCTGCAGTCAGAGCTCTGCCTGCTTCTCCTCAGGTTAGCCCTTTCCTGCAGTCAAATGACCTAGTGGCCTCACGATATCAGAATGAATAAACATAATTTTTTTAAACCTCCCAAAATACTATATTACTCTACTACCCTACTCAACAAATTGGATGCAGTCTATCACAGTGCAATCCGTTTTGTCACCAAAGCCCCATATACTACCCACCATTGCAACCTGTACGCTCTCGTTAGCTGGCCCTCGCTTCATACTCGTCGCCAAACCCACTGGCTCCATGTCATCTACAAGACCCTGCTAGGTAAAGTCCCCCCTTATCTCAGCTCGCTGGTCACCATAGCATCTCCCACCTGTAGCACACGCTCCAGCAGGTATATCTCTCTAGTCACCCCCAAAACCAATTCTTTCTTTGGCCGCCTCTCCTTCCAGTTCTCTGCTGCCAATGACTGGAACGAACTACAACAATCTCTGAAACTGGAAACACTTATCTCCCTCTCTAGCTTTAAGCACCAACTGTCAGAGCAGCTCACAGATTACTGCACCTGTACATAGCCCACCTATAATTTAGCCCAAACAACTACCTCTTTCCCAACTGTATTTAATTTATTTATTTTGCTCCTTTGCACCCCATTATTCTTATTTCTACTTTGCACATTCTTCCATTGCAAAACTACCATTCCAGTGTTTTACTTGCTATATTGTATTTAAGGCCACCATGGCCTTTTTTTGCCTTTACCTCCCTTCTCACCCCATTTGCTCACATTGTATATAGACTTGTTTATACTGTATTATTGACTGTATGTTTGTTTTTACTCCATGTGTAACTCTGTGTCGTTTTATCTGTCGAACTGCTTTGCTTTTATCTTGGCCAGGTCGCAATTGTAAATGAGAACTTGTTCTCAACTTGCCTACCTGGTTAAATAAAGGTGTTCTCAACTAGCCTACCTGGTTAAATAAAGGTATTCTCAACTAGCCTACCCCTCCTCCTCCTCCTCCTTCCTACCATAGCAGTAGATCCCCATGCAGTAGATAGTGGCTCTGCCCCCCCCCCCCGTTCCTCCTTCCTGCCATAGCAGTAGATCCCCATGCAGTAGATAGTGGCTCTGCCCCCCCCCCCGTTCCTCCTTCCTGCCATAGCAGTAGATCCCCATGCAGTAGATAGTGGCTCTGCCCCCCCCCCCTCCTCCTCCTGCCATAGCAGTAGATCCCCATGCAGTAGATAGTCGCTCTGTCCCCCCCCCCCCCCTCCTCCTCCTACCATAGCAGTAGATCCCCATGCAGTAGATAGTGGCTCTGTCCCCCCCCCCTCCTCCTACCATAGCAGTAGATCCCCATGCAGTAGATAGTGGCTCTGCCCCCCTCCTGTCATAGCAGTAGATCCCCATGCAGTAGATAGTGGCTCTGACCCCCCCCCCCCCCCCCTCCTCCTGCCATAGCAGTAGATCCCCATGCAGTAGATAGTGGCTCTGCCCCCCCCCCCCCTCCTCCTCCTGCCATAGCAGTAGATCCCCATGCAGTAGATAGTGGCTCTGTCCCCCCCCCCCCTCCTCCTACCATAGCAGTAGATCCCCATGCATTAGATAGTGGCTCTGTTCCCCCCCCCCCTCCTCCTACCATAGCAGTAGATCCCCATGCAGTAGATAGTGGCTCTGCCCCCCCCCTCCTCCTACCATAGCAGTAGATCCCCATGCAGTAGATAGTGGCTCTGCCCCCCCTCCTGTCATAGCAGTAGATCCCCATGCAGTAGATAGTGGCTCTGACCCCCCCCCCCTCCTCCTGCCATAGCAGTAGATCCCCATGCAGTAGATAGTAGCTCTGTCCCCCCTACCCCCCCCCCCCCCTCCTCCTACCATAGCAGTAGATCCCCATGCAGTAGATATTGGCTCTGCCCCCCCCCCTCCTCCTGCCATAGCAGTAGATCCCCATGCAGTAGATAGTGGCTCTGTCCCCCCCCCCCCTCCTCCTACCATAGCAGTAGATCCCCATGCATTAGATAGTGGCTCTGTCCCCCCCCCCCCCCCCCCCCCCCTCCTCCAACCATAGCAGTAGATCCCCATGCAGTAGATAGTGGCTCTGCCCCCCCTCCTGTCATAGCAGTAGATCCCCATGCAGTAGATAGTGGCTCTGTCCCCCCCCCCCCTCCTCCTACCATAGCAGTAGATCCCCATGCAGTAGATAGTGGCTCTGCCCCCCCTCCTGTCATAGCAGTAGATCCCCATGCAGTAGATAGTGGCTCTGACCCCCCCCCCCCCCCTCCTCCTGCCATAGCAGTAGATCCCCATGCAGTAGATAGTAGCTCTGTCCCCCCTACCCCCCCCCCCCCCTCCTCCTACCATAGCAGTGGATCCCCATGCAGTAGATATTGGCTCTGCCCCCCCCCCCCCCTCCTCCTGCCATAGCAGTAGATCCCATGCAGTAGATAGTGGCTCTGTCCCCCCCCCCCTCCTCCTACCATAGCAGTAGATCCCCATGCATTAGATAGTGGCTCTGTCCCCCCCCCCCCCCTCCTCCTACCATAGCAGTAGATCCCCATGCAGTAGATAGTGGCTCTGCCCCCCCTCCTGTCATAGCAGTAGATCCCCATGCAGTAGATAGTGGCTCTGTCCCCCCCCCCCCCCCCCTCCTCCTACCATAGCAGTAGATCCCCATGCAGTAGATAGTGGCTCTGCCCCCCCTCCTGTCATAGCAGTAGATCCCCATGCAGTAGATAGTGGCTCTGACCCCCCCCCCCTCCTCCTGCCATAGCAGTAGATCCCCATGCAGTAGATAGTAGCTCTGTCCCCCCTACCCCCCCCCCCCCCCCCCTCCTCCTACCATAGCAGTAGATCCCCATGCAGTAGATATTGGCTCTTCCCCCCCCCCTCCTCCTGCCATGGCAGTAGATCCCCATGCAGTAGATAGTGGCTCTGCCCCCCCCCCACCCCCCCTCCTGTCATAGCAGTAGATCCCCATGCAGTAGATAGTGGCTCTGCCCCCCCTCCCCCCTCCTCCAGCCATAGCAGTAGATCCCCATGCAGTAGATAGTGGCTCTGCCCCCCCTCCCCCCCTCCTCCAGCCATAGCAGTAGATCCCCATGCAGTAGATAGTGGCTCTGCCCCCCCCCCACCCCCCCACCCCCCTCCTGTCATAGCAGTAGATCCCCATGCAGTAGATAGTGGCTCTGCCCCCCCTCCCCCTCCTGTCATAGCAGTAGATCCCCATGCAGTAGATAGTGGCTCTGCCCCCCCCCCCTCCTGCCATAGCAGTAGATCCCCATGCAGTAGATAGTGGCTCTGCCCCCTCCTGTCATAGCAGTAGATCCCCATGCAGTAGATAGTGGCTCTGCCCCCCCCCCACCCCCCCTCCTGTCATAGCAGTAGATCCCCATGAGGTAGATAGTGGCTCTGCCCCCCTCCCCCCCTCCTCCAGCCATAGCAGTAGATCCCCATGCAGTAGATAGTGGCTCTGCCCCCCCTCCCCCCCTCCTCCAGCCATAGCAGTAGATCCCCATGCAGTAGATAGTGGCTCTGCCCCCCCACCCCCCCCCTCCTGTCATAGCAGTAGATCCCCATGCAGTAGATAGTGGCTCTGCCCCCCCCCCCCTCCTGCCATAGCAGTAGATCCCCATGCAGTAGATAGTGGCTCTGCCCCCCTCCTGTCATAGCAGTAGATCCCCATGCAGTAGACAGTGGCTCTGCCCCCCCCCACCCCCCCCTCCTGTCATAGCAGTAGATCCCCATGCAGTAGACAGTGGCTCTGCCCCCCCTCCCCCCCTCCTCCAGCCATAGCAGTAGATCCCCATGCAGTAGATAGTGGCTCTGCCCCCCCCCCCCCCCCCCCCTCCTCCAGCCATAGCAGTAGATCCCCATGCAGTAGATAGTGGCTCTGCCCCCCCTCCCCCTCCTGTCATAGCAGTAGATCCCCATGCAGTAGATAGTGGCTCAGCATAGATATTCACCTTCAGAGACATCTCTAATCAGTATAGAGATATTCACCTTCAGAGACTACTGTAATCAGCAGATATTCACCTTCAGAGACTACTGTAATCAGCATAGATATTCACCTTCAGAGACTACTGTAATCAGCATAGATATTCACCTTCAGAGACTACTGTAATCAGCATAGAGATATTCACCTTCAGAGACATCTCTAATCAGTATATAGATATTCACCTTCAGAGACTACTGTAATCAGTATAGAGATATTCACCTTCAGAAACAACTGTAATCAGTATAGAGATATTCACCTTCAGAGACTACTGTAATCAGCATAGATATTCACCTTCAGAGACTACTGTAATCAGCATAGATATTCACCTTCAGAGACTACTGTAATCAGCATAGATATTCACCTTCAGAGACATATCTAATCAGTATAGAGATATTCACCTTCAGAGACTACTGTAATCAGCATAGATATTCACCTTCAGAGACTACTGTAATCAGCATAGATATTCACCTTCAGAGACATCTCTAATCAGTATAGAGATATTCCTTTTCAGAGACATCTCTAATCAGTATATAGATATTCACCTTCAGAGACTACTGTAATCAGCATAGATATTCACCTTCAGAGACTACTGTAATCAGCATAGATATTCACCTTCAGAGACTACTGTAATCAGCATAGATATTCACCTTCAGAGACATATCTAATCAGTATAGAGATATTCACCTTCAGAGACTACTGTAATCAGCATAGATATTCACCTTCAGAGACTACTGTAATCAGCATAGATATTCACCTTCAGAGACTACTGTAATCAGCATAGATATTCACCTTCAGAGACTACTGTAATCAGCATAGATATTCACCTTCAGAGACATCTCTAATCAGTATAGAGATATTCACCTTCAGAGACATCTCTAATCAGTATATAGATATTCACCTTCAGAGACTACTGTAATCAGCATAGAGATATTCACCTTCAGAGACTACTGTAATCAGCATAGAGATATTCACCTTCAGAGACTTCTGTAATTAGTATAGATATTCACCTTCAGAAACAACTGTAATCAGTATAGATATTCACCTTCAGAGACATCTCTAATCAGTATATAGATATTCACCTTCAGAGACTACTGTAATCAGTATAGAGATATTCACCTTCAGAAACAACTGGAATCAGTATAGATATTCACCTTCAGAGACAACTGTAATCAGTATAGATATTCACCTTCAGAGACTACTGTAATCAGCATAGATATTCACCTTCAGAGACTACTGTAATCAGCATAGATATTCACCTTCAGAGACTACTGTAATCAGCATAGAGATATTCACCTTCAGTAGATAGTGGCTCTGCCCCCCCTCCCCCTCCTGTCATAGCAGTAGATCCCCATGCAGTAGATAGTGGCTCTGCCCCCCCCCCCCCCTCCTGCCATAGCAGTAGATCCCCATGCAGTAGATAGTGGCTCTGCCCCCCTCCTGTCATAGCAGTAGATCCCCATGCAGTAGATAGTGGCTCTGCCCCCCCCCCCACCCCCCCTCCTGTCATAGCAGTAGATCCCCATGAGGTAGATAGTGGCTCTGCCCCCCTCCCCCCCTCCTCCAGCCATAGCAGTAGATCCCCATGCAGTAGATAGTGGCTCTGCCCCCCCTCCCCCCCTCCTCCAGCCATAGCAGTAGATCCCCATGCAGTAGATAGTGGCTCTGCCCCCCCACCCCCCCCCTCCTGTCATAGCAGTAGATCCCCATGCAGTAGATAGTGGCTCTGCCCCCCCCCCCCTCCTGCCATAGCAGTAGATCCCCATGCAGTAGATAGTGGCTCTGCCCCCCTCCTGTCATAGCAGTAGATCCCCATGCAGTAGACAGTGGCTCTGCCCCCCCCCACCCCCCCTCCTGTCATAGCAGTAGATCCCCATGCAGTAGACAGTGGCTCTGCCCCCCCTCCCCCCCTCCTCCAGCCATAGCAGTAGATCCCCATGCAGTAGATAGTGGCTCTGCCCCCCCCCCCCCCCCCCCCCCCCTCCTCCAGCCATAGCAGTAGATCCCCATGCAGTAGATAGTGGCTCTGCCCCCCCTCCCCCTCCTGTCATAGCAGTAGATCCCCATGCAGTAGATAGTGGCTCAGCATAGATATTCACCTTCAGAGACATCTCTAATCAGTATAGAGATATTCACCTTCAGAGACTACTGTAATCAGCAGATATTCACCTTCAGAGACTACTGTAATCAGCATAGATATTCACCTTCAGAGACTACTGTAATCAGCATAGATATTCACCTTCAGAGACTACTGTAATCAGCATAGAGATATTCACCTTCAGAGACATCTCTAATCAGTATATAGATATTCACCTTCAGAGACTACTGTAATCAGTATAGAGATATTCACCTTCAGAAACAACTGTAATCAGTATAGAGATATTCACCTTCAGAGACTACTGTAATCAGCATAGATATTCACCTTCAGAGACTACTGTAATCAGCATAGATATTCACCTTCAGAGACTACTGTAATCAGCATAGATATTCACCTTCAGAGACATATCTAATCAGTATAGAGATATTCACCTTCAGAGACTACTGTAATCAGCATAGATATTCACCTTCAGAGACTACTGTAATCAGCATAGATATTCACCTTCAGAGACATCTCTAATCAGTATAGAGATATTCCTTTTCAGAGACATCTCTAATCAGTATATAGATATTCACCTTCAGAGACTACTGTAATCAGCATAGATATTCACCTTCAGAGACTACTGTAATCAGCATAGATATTCACCTTCAGAGACTACTGTAATCAGCATAGATATTCACCTTCAGAGACATATCTAATCAGTATAGAGATATTCACCTTCAGAGACTACTGTAATCAGCATAGATATTCACCTTCAGAGACTACTGTAATCAGCATAGATATTCACCTTCAGAGACTACTGTAATCAGCATAGATATTCACCTTCAGAGACTACTGTAATCAGCATAGATATTCACCTTCAGAGACATCTCTAATCAGTATAGAGATATTCACCTTCAGAGACATCTCTAATCAGTATATAGATATTCACCTTCAGAGACTACTGTAATCAGCATAGAGATATTCACCTTCAGAGACTACTGTAATCAGCATAGAGATATTCACCTTCAGAGACTTCTGTAATTAGTATAGATATTCACCTTCAGAAACAACTGTAATCAGTATAGATATTCACCTTCAGAGACATCTCTAATCAGTATATAGATATTCACCTTCAGAGACTACTGTAATCAGTATAGAGATATTCACCTTCAGAAACAACTGGAATCAGTATAGATATTCACCTTCAGAGACAACTGTAATCAGTATAGATATTCACCTTCAGAGACTACTGTAATCAGCATAGATATTCACCTTCAGAGACTACTGTAATCAGCATAGATATTCACCTTCAGAGACTACTGTAATCAGCATAGAGATATTCACCTTCAGAGACTACTGTAATCAGCATAGATATTCACCTTCAGAGACTACTGTAATCAGCATAGAGATATTCACCTTCAGAGACTACTGTAATCAGCATAGATATTCACCTTCAGAGACATCTCTAATCAGTATAGAGATATTCACCTTCAGAAACAACTGGAATCAGTATAGATATTCACCTTCAGAGACAACTGGAATCAGTATAGATATTCACCTTCAGAGACTACTGTAATCAGCATAGATATTCACCTTCAGAGACATATCTAATCAGTATAGAGATATTCACCTTCAGAGACTACTGTAATCAGCATAGATATTCACCTTCAGAGACTACTGTAATCAGCATAGAGATATTCACCTTCAGAGACTACTGTAATCAGCATAGAGATATTCACCTTCAGAGACTACTGTAATCAGTATAGAGATATTCACCTTCAGAGACATCTCTAATCAGTATAGAGATATTCACCTTCAGAGACTACTGTAATCAGCATAGAGAACACAGTTGAAACTAAAACATTGTTTCTTGAGTCGCTCTTTTAAATTCCCCCTCATTCCATTAGATCTCCCCGAGGAAGAGACAGGAGGTACATGGGCCTCACCATGGTAACTAGAGATGTCAATCACAACAGACTTCCTCCTTCAAGGTCTGTTATTCCTTGCTGACTGATCAAAGCCACGAACTAAAACAAAGACAGTCTCTTGATGTAAATATCAGAAGATGTTTATATCTGGCACATTTTTCTCCATCGTGTTGTTTCTGTATAATTAATAATTCAAAAAACTTTCAGCTCTTTATTTTTGTATCTTTTGTTTTCAGAACATTTCTACATTTGATCTTTTAGCGGTTCATTTCTATAGCCTGGGTACCATTTTTTTAAATTTAGTTTAAAGCTAACACTCCACTCCATGAAGTCCGTGTCATATTCTTTGACAAATGAAAGGAGAAGCAAGGAGTGGAATGTAGTAGCTGAACAGAGATGGTAACCAGGCTATAATTTATCAGGAGGACAAAGAGATAATTGTACCTGTTGTTAACCAGAGATATCTGTGTTCTGTAACTATGGGACGTTATACAGTGCAGTCAGAGGTGATGCTCTTTGTCGTTTCCTGCTGGATTGGGAGTTTTGTACTTGATATCTTCTTTCTCTAATCTCATATATTATAATGACATAAATTAGTTGGACTTTTCTGTGTTCTTGCTATTCTCTCTATTGTGTAACTGGCTGTTGAACCTGACTAGGAGGTCAGTAAACTATTGTCTCAGTCAGACTGTTGTCCTAGTCACTGTTGAACCTGACTAGGAGGTCAGTTAACTACTGTCTCAGTCAGACTGTTGTCCTAGTCACTGATGAACCTGACTAGGAGGTCAGGAAACTACTGTCTCAGTCAGACTGTTGTCCTAGCCTCCATAGGGAGAAAAGCTGTTATAACAAGACTACAATACAGACTGGACTCCATCGATCCAATGTGACAAATGGCCATGTTTTAAATGGTCTGGCTCTCTGTGTGAGTTAAACATCTCTGTGAGTTACAAAAATCTATGATGGAAAAAAAGACAAGAAGTGCCAACTCAGGTCTTTTTCGGAGCCAAGGGGTTGATTGTTCACCGAGACCTTTTCTGTTCAGCTGCCTGCCAGACTGGTTCTGAAAAGATGCCAGTTACCCGACCCAACAATGTCTTTCCAACGGTACAATAACGACCCGTCGTCTGTCGAAAGCCACCAGCTTTCAGGAGTTAATTGGATTTTTTATTTTTAAAAGCAATATAAAATGGTCCTTGGTAATAATCTGTCCTCATAGATTCTCATCTCTTCAGACAAAGCCGCTAATTGTTTCAGTCTGAATGTGAGAGTTCCTGTGATGTCACCTTGAGTCTGTGTCATAATATTCAGTGTTACTGCAGCACAGAATAATACATTAGATTGTCAAACTCTAACTATATACGTGTTGTAATTCAGTTAGCAGACAGGCACTCAGAGCGATGTCATCCATATAACGTCAAAGAGAAGTCTCCTGGATTAAACGATACTTTCAGACATCAGCGGATGGCTGTTTGCGAAGTGAGTTGATGCTTCGGCAGAGAAAATAATCACCGAACGTGGGGCTCGAACCCACAACCCTGAGATTAAGAGTCTCATGCTCTACCGACTGAGCTAGCCAGGTAACTGAACAAAATGACTGACTTGGTCCGAATATCATACATCCCAGTTTCTGCAAAATATGGTGATCAGTGAGCTTGTTGGTGATGGATCCTGTGGTGCAATCTGTTAGCGTGTTGTACTTATACAGCAGAATACAGCAATTAGATGACAAGGTTATGAGTTCAAGCCCCACCAGGAGCAAGTATTCTTCTCGAAGCCTCTGCCTGTCTATTTCTTGTCCGGAAAATGATCATTTATTCCATCCATTTAGGAGGACGTTTCATAGGTAATAGGGATGTCATTGAGATGACAGGTCAGAGTGCAGGTAGAGATAGAATACAAATTCATAGTCTTCTGTATCACCAGCTATGCAGGGTGCCAAGCCTGCTCGAAATTCCAAGCAGATGGCTGTTTGCGAAGTGATTTGGTGCTTCGTCAGAGAAAACAATCACCTAACGTGGGGCTCGAACCCACGACCCTGAGATTCAGAGTCTCATGCTCTACCGACTGAGCTAGACAGGTACCTCAATAGTATTTTTGACTTGGTCAGAATATCATACAGCCCAGTTTCTGCAAAATATGGTGATCAGTGAGTGTTGTTGATGGATCCTGTGGTGCAATCTGTTAGCGTGTTGTACTTATACAGCAGTATACAGCAATTAGATGACAAGGTTATGAGTTCAAGCCCCACCAGGAGCAAGTATTCAAATCAAATCAAATTGATTTATATAGCCCTTCGTACATCAGCATCTCAAAGTGCTGTACAGAAACCCAGCCAAAAACCCCAAACAGCAAGCAATGCAGGTGTAGAAGCACGGTGGCTAGGAAAAACTCCCTAGAAAGGCCAAAACCTAGGAAGAAACCTAGAGAGGAACCAGGCTATGAGGGGTGGCCAGTCCTCTTCTGGCTGTGCCGGGTGGAGATTATAACAGAACATGGCCAAGATGTTCAAATGTTCATAAATGACCAGCATGGTCGAATAATAATAAGGCAGAACAGTTGAAACTGGAGCAGCAGCACGGTCAGGTAGACTGGGGACAGCAAGGAGTCATCATGTCAGGTAGACCTGGGGCATGGTCCTAGGGCTCAGGTCCTCCGAGAGAGAGAAAGAAAGAGAGAAAGAGAGAATTAGAGAACGCACACTTAGATTCACAGAGGACACCGAATAGGACAGGAGAAGTACTCCAGATATAACAAACTGACCCTAGCCCCCCGACACATAAACTACTGCAGCATAAATACTGGAGGCTGAGACAGGAGGGGTCAGGAGACACTGTGGCTCCATCCGAGGACACCCCCGGACAGGGCCAAACAGGAAGGATATAACCCCACCCACTTTGCCAAAGCACAGCCCCCACACCACTAGAGGGATATCTTCAATCTTCAAAGATGACAAGGTTATGAGTTCAAGCCCCACCAGGAGTAAGTATTCTTCTTGAAGCCTCTGCCTGTCTATTTCTTGTCCGGAAAATTATTATTTATTCAATCCATTTAGGAGTACAATTCATCGGTAAAAGGTATGTCATTGAGATGACAGGTCAGAGTGCAGGCAGAGATAGTATACAAATTCATAGTCTTCTGGATCACCAGCTATGCAGGGTGGCAAGCCTGCTAGAAATTACAAGAAATGGCTGTTTGCGAAATGATTTGGCAGAGAAAATAATCACCTAACGTGAGCCTCGAACCCAGGATCCTGAGATTAAGAGTGTCATGCGCTACCGACTGAGCTAGCCAGGTACCTCAATAGTATTTTTGACTTGGTCAGAATATCGTACAGCCCCGTTTCTGCCAAATATGGTGATCAGTGAGTGTTGTTGATGGATCCTGTGGTGCAATCTGTTAGTGTGTTGTATTTATACAGCAGTATGCAGTAATTAGATGCGAAGGTTATGAGTTCAAGCCCCACCAGGAGCAAGTATTCTTCTTGAAGCCTCTGCCTGTCTATTTCTTGTCAAGAAAAGGAGCATTTACTCAATCCATTTAGGAGTACAATTCATCTGTAATAGGGATGTCATTGAGATGACTGGACAGAGTGCAGGCAGGGATAGAATACAAATTCATAGTCTTCTGTTTCACCAGCTACGCAGGTTGGCTAGCCTGGTCAAAATTCCAAGCGTTATGGTTGTTTGCGAAGTGAGTTGGTGGTTCGGCAGAGAATATAATCACCTAACGTGGGGCGCGAACCCACGACCCTGAGATTAAGAGTCTCTTGCTCTACCGACTGAGCAAGCCAGGTACCTTAATATTGACTTGGACTTTTTCGAATATCGTACATCCCAGTTCCTGCAAATATGGTGATCAGTGAGTGTTGTTGATGGATCCTGTGGTGCAATCTGTTAGCGTGTTGTACTTATACAGCAGTATACAGCAATTAGATGACAAGGTTATGAGTTCAAGCCCCACCAGGAGCAAGTATTCTTCTTGAAGCCTCTGCCTGTCTATTTCTTGTCAAGAAAAGGAGCATTTACTCAATCCATTTAGGAGTACAATTCATCTGTAATAGGGATGTCATTGAGATGATAGGTCAGAGTGCAGGCAGAGATAGAATTCAAATTCTTAGCCTTCTGTATCACTAGCTATGCAGGGTGGCAAGCCTGCTCGAAATTCCAAGCGGATGGTTGTTTGCGAAGTGAGTTGGTGCTTCGGCAGAGAAAATAACCACCTAACGTGGGGCTCGAACCCAAGACCCTGAGATTAAGAGCCTCATGCTCTACCGACTGAGCTAGCCAGGTACATCAATAGTTATTTTGACTTGGTTCGAATATCGTACATCCCAGTTTCTGCAAAATATGGTGATCAGTGAGTGTTGTTGATGGATCATGTGGTGCAATCTGTTAGCGTGTTGTACTTATACAGCAGTATACTGCAATTAGATGACAAGGTTATGAGTTCAAGCCCCACCAGGAGCAAGTATTCTTCTTGAAGCCTCTGCCTGTCTATTTCTTGTCAAGAAAAGGAGCATTTACTCAATCCATTTAGGAGTACAATTCATCTGTAATAGGGATGTCATTGAGATGACAGGTCAGAGTGCAGGCAGAGATAGAATTCAAATTCTTAGCCTTCTGTATCACCAGCTATGCAGGGTGGCAAGACTCCTCAAAATTCCAAAGCGGATGGTTGTTTGCGAAGTGAGTTGGTGTTTCGGCAGAGAAAAAAATTACCTAACTTCGGGCTCGAACCCACGACCCTGAGATTAAGAGTCTCATGCTGTACCGACTGAGCTAGCCAGGTACCTCTATATTATTTTTGACTTTTTCGAAAATAGTACATTCCAGTTTCTGATAAATATGGTGATCAGTGAGTGTTGTTGATGGATCCTGTGGTGCAATCTGTTAGCGTGTTGTACTTATACAGCAGAATACAGCAATTAGATGACAAGGTTATGAGTTCAAGCCCCACCAGGAGCAAGTATTCTTCTTGAAGTCTCTGCCTGTCTATTTCTTGTCAAGAAAAGGAGAATTTACTCAATCCATTTAGGAGTACAATTAATCTGTAATAGGGATGTCATTGAGATGACAGGTCAGAGTGCAGGAAGAGATAGAATTCAAATTCTTAGCCTTCTGTATCACCAGCTATGTAGGGTGGCAAGCCTGCTCAAAAATCCAAGCTGATGGTTGTTTGCGAAGTGAGTTGGTGTTTTGGCAGAGAAAATAATCACCTAACTTGGGGCTCGAACCCACTACCCTGAGATTAAGAGTCTCATTCTCTACTGACTGAGCTAGCCAGGTACCTCGATAGTGATTTTGACTTGGTTCGAATATCGTACATCCCAGTTTCTGCAAAATATGGTGATCAGTGAGTGTTGTTGATGGATCCTGTGGTGCAATCTGTTAGCGTGTTGTACTTATACAGCAGTATACAGCAATTAGATGACAAGGTTATGAGTTCAAGCCCCACCAGGAGCAAGTATTCTTCTTGAAGCCTCTGCCTGTCTATTTCTTGTCAAGAAAAGGAGAATTTACTCAATCCATTTAGGAGTAGAATTCATCTGTAATAGGGATGTCATTGAGATCACAGGTCAGAGTGCAGGCAGAGATAGAATTCAAATTCTTAGTCTTCTGCATCACCAGCTATGCAGGGTGGCAAGCCTGCTCGAAATTCCAAGCGGATGGTTGATTGCGAAGTGAGTTGGTGCTTCGGCAGAGAAAATAATCACCTAACGTGGGGCTCGAACCCACTACCCTGAAATTAAGAGTCTCATTCTCTACCGACTGAGCTAGCCAGGTACCTCAATAGTGATTTTGACTTGGTTCGAATATCGTACATCCCAGTTTCTGCAAAATATGGTGATCAGTGAGTGTTGTTGATGGATCCTGTTGGCGTGTTGTACTTATACAGCAGTATACAGCAATTAGATGACAAGGTCATGAGTTCAAGCCCCACCAGGAGCAAGTATTCTTCTTGAAGCCTCTGCCTGTCTATTTCTTGTCCGGAAAATGATAATTTCTTCATTCCATTTAGGAGGACGTTTCATAGGTAATAGTGATGTCATTGAGATGACTGTTCAGAGTGCAGGCAGAGATAGAATACAAATTCATAGTCTTCTGTTTCACCAGCTATGCAGGGTGGCAAGCCTGCTCGAAATTCCAAGCGGATGGTTGTTTGCGAAGTGAGTTGGTGCTTCGGCAGAGAAAGTAATCACCTAACGTGGGGCTCGAACCCACGACCCTGAGATTAAGAGTCTCATGCCCTACCAACTGAGCTAGCCAGGTACCTCAATAGCGATTTTGACTTTGTTTGAATATTGTTCATCCCAGTTTCTGCAAAATATGGTGATCAGTGAGTGTTGTTGATGGATCCTGTTGGCGTGTTGTACTTATACAGCAGTATACAGTTTAAGAGTCTCATGCTCTACCGACTGAGCTAGCCAGGTACCTCAATAGTATTTTTGACTTGGTCAGAATATCATACAGCCCAGTTTCTGCAAAATATGGTGATCAGTGAGTGTTGTTGATGGATCCTGTGGTGCAATCTGTTAGCGTGTTGTACTTATACAGCAGTATACAGCAATTAGATGACAAGGTTATGAGTTCAAACCCCACCAGGAGCAAGTATTCAAATCAAATCAAATTGATTTATATAGCCCTTCGTACATCAGCATCTCAAAGTGCTGTACAGAAACCCAGCCAAAAACCCCAAACAGCAAGCAATGCAGGTGTAGAAGCACGGTGGCTAGGAAAAACTCCCTAGAAAGGCCAAAACCTAGGAAGAAACCTAGAGAGGAACCAGGCTATGAGGGGTGGCCAGTCCTCTTATGGCTGTGCCGGGTGGAGATTATAACAGAACATGGCCAAGATGTTCAAATGTTCATAAATGACCAGCATGGTCGAATAATAATAAGGCAGAACAGTTGAAACTGGAGCAGCAGCACGGTCAGGTAGACTGGGGACAGCAAGGAGTCATCATGTCAGGTAGACCTGGGGCATGGTCCTAGGGCTCAGGTCCTCCGAGAGAGAGAAAGAAAGAGAGAAAGAGAGAATTAGAGAACGCACACTTAGATTCACAGAGGACACCGAATAGGACAGGAGAAGTACTCCAGATATAACAAACTGACCCTAGCCCCCCGACACATAAACTACTGCAGCATAAATACTGGAGGCTGAGACAGGAGGGGTCAGGAGACACTGTGGCTCCATCCGAGGACACCCCCGGACAGGGCCAAACAGGAAGGATATAACCCCACCCACTTTGCCAAAGCACAGCCCCCACACCACTAGAGGGATATCTTCAATCTTCAAAGATGACAAGGTTATGAGTTCAAGCCCCACCAGGAGTAAGTATTCTTCTTGAAGCCTCTGCCTGTCTATTTCTTGTCCGGAAAATTATTATTTATTCAATCCATTTAGGAGTACAATTCATCGGTAAAAGGTATGTCATTGAGATGACAGGTCAGAGTGCAGGCAGAGATAGTATACAAATTCATAGTCTTCTGGATCACCAGCTATGCAGGGTGGCAAGCCTGCTAGAAATTACAAGAAATGGCTGTTTGCGAAATGATTTGGCAGAGAAAATAATCACCTAACTTGGTGCTCGAACACACGACCCTGAGATTAAGAGTCTCATGCTCTACCGACTGAGCTAGCCAGGTACATCAATAGTTATTTTGACTTGGTTCGAATATCGTACATCCCAGTTTCTGCAAAATATGGTGATCAGTGAGTGTTGTTGATGGATCATGTGGTGCAATCTGTTAGCGTGTTGTACTTATACAGCAGTATACTGCAATTAGATGACAAGGTTATGAGTTCAAGCCCCACCAGGAGCAAGTATTCTTCTTGAAGCCTCTGCCTGTCTATTTCTTGTCAAGAAAAGGAGCATTTACTCAATCCATTTAGGAGTACAATTCATCTGTAATAGGGATGTCATTGAGATGACAGGTCAGAGTGCAGGCAGAGATAGAATTCAAATTCTTAGCCTTCTGTATCACCAGCTATGCAGGGTGGCAAGACTCCTCAAAATTCCAAAGCGGATGGTTGTTTGCGAAGTGAGTTGGTGTTTCGGCAGAGAAAAAAATTACCTAACTTCGGGCTCGAACCCACGACCCTGAGATTAAGAGTCTCATGCTGTACCGACTGAGCTAGCCAGGTACCTCTATATTATTTTTGACTTTTTCGAAAATAGTACATTCCAGTTTCTGATAAATATGGTGATCAGTGAGTGTTGTTGATGGATCCTGTGGTGCAATCTGTTAGCGTGTTGTACTTATACAGCAGAATACAGCAATTAGATGACAAGGTTATGAGTTCAAGCCCCACCAGGAGCAAGTATTCTTCTTGAAGTCTCTGCCTGTCTATTTCTTGTCAAGAAAAGGAGAATTTACTCAATCCATTTAGGAGTACAATTAATCTGTAATAGGGATGTCATTGAGATGACAGGTCAGAGTGCAGGAAGAGATAGAATTCAAATTCTTAGCCTTCTGTATCACCAGCTATGTAGGGTGGCAAGCCTGCTCAAAAATCCAAGCTGATGGTTGTTTGCGAAGTGAGTTGGTGTTTTGGCAGAGAAAATAATCACCTAACTTTGGGCTCGAACCCACTACCCTGAGATTAAGAGTCTCATTCTCTACTGACTGAGCTAGCCAGGTACCTCGATAGTGATTTTGACTTGGTTCGAATATCGTACATCCCAGTTTCTGCAAAATATGGTGATCAGTGAGTGTTGTTGATGGATCCTGTGGTGCAATCTGTTAGCGTGTTGTACTTATACAGCAGTATACAGCAATTAGATGACAAGGTTATGAGTTCAAGCCCCACCAGGAGCAAGTATTCTTCTTGAAGCCTCTGCCTGTCTATTTCTTGTCAAGAAAAGGAGAATTTACTCAATCCATTTAGGAGTAGAATTCATCTGTAATAGGGATGTCATTGAGATCACAGGTCAGAGTGCAGGCAGAGATAGAATTCAAATTCTTAGTCTTCTGTATCACCAGCTATGCAGGGTGGCAAGCCTGCTCGAAATTCCAAGCGGATGGTTGATTGCGAAGTGAGTTGGTGCTTCGGCAGAGAAAATAATCACCTAACGTGGGGCTCGAACCCACTACCCTGAAATTAAGAGTCTCATTCTCTACCGACTGAGCTAGCCAGGTACCTCAATAGTGATTTTGACTTGGTTCGAATATCGTACATCCCAGTTTCTGCAAAATATGGTGATCAGTGAGTGTTGTTGATGGATCCTGTTGGCGTGTTGTACTTATACAGCAGTATACAGCAATTAGATGACAAGGTCATGAGTTCAAGCCCCACCAGGAGCAAGTATTCTTCTTGAAGCCTCTGCCTGTCTATTTCTTGTCCGGAAAATGATAATTTCTTCATTCCATTTAGGAGGACGTTTCATAGGTAATAGTGATGTCATTGAGATGACTGTTCAGAGTGCAGGTAGAGATAGAATACAAATTCATAGTCTTCTGTTTCACCAGCTATGCAGGGTGGCAAGCCTGCTCGAAATTCCAAGCGGATGGTTGTTTGCGAAGTGAGTTGGTGCTTCGGCAGAGAAAATAATCACCTAACGTGGGGCTCGAACCCACGACCCTGAGATTAAGAGTCTCATGCCCTACCAACTGAGCTAGCCAGGTACCTCAATAGTGATTTTGACTTTGTTTGAATATTGTTCATCCCAGTTTCTGCAAAATATGGTGATCAGTGAGTGTTGTTGATGGATCCTGTTGGCGTGTTGTACTTATACAGCAGTATACAGTTTAAGAGTCTCATGCTCTACCGACTGAGCTAGCCAGGTACCTCAATAGTATTTTTGACTTGGTCAGAATATCATACAGCCCAGTTTCTGCAAAATATGGTGATCAGTGAGTGTTGTTGATGGATCCTGTGGTGCAATCTGTTAGCGTGTTGTACTTATACAGCAGTATACAGCAATTAGATGACAAGGTTATGAGTTCAAACCCCACCAGGAGCAAGTATTCAAATCAAATCAAATTGATTTATATAGCCCTTCGTACATCAGCATCTCAAAGTGCTGTACAGAAACCCAGCCAAAAACCCCAAACAGCAAGCAATGCAGGTGTAGAAGCACGGTGGCTAGGAAAAACTCCCTAGAAAGGCCAAAACCTAGGAAGAAACCTAGAGAGGAACCAGGCTATGAGGGGTGGCCAGTCCTCTTATGGCTGTGCCGGGTGGAGATTATAACAGAACATGGCCAAGATGTTCAAATGTTCATAAATGACCAGCATGGTCGAATAATAATAAGGCAGAACAGTTGAAACTGGAGCAGCAGCACGGTCAGGTAGACTGGGGACAGCAAGGAGTCATCATGTCAGGTAGACTTGGGGCATGGTCCTAGGGCTCAGGTCCTCCGAGAGAGAGAAAGAAAGAGAGAAAGAGAGAATTAGAGAACGCACACTTAGATTCACAGAGGACACCGAATAGGACAGGAGAAGTACTCCAGATATAACAAACTGACCCTAGCCCCCCGACACATAAACTACTGCAGCATAAATACTGGAGGCTGAGACAGGAGGGGTCAGGAGACACTGTGGCTCCATCCGAGGACACCCCCGGACAGGGCCAAACAGGAAGGATATAACCCCACCCACTTTGCCAAAGCACAGCCCCCACACCACTAGAGGGATATCTTCAATCTTCAAAGATGACAAGGTTATGAGTTCAAGCCCCACCAGGAGTAAGTATTCTTCTTGAAGCCTGTCTATTTCTTGTCCGGAAAATTATTATTTATTCAATCCATTTAGGAGTACAATTCATCGGTAAAAGGTATGTCATTGAGATGACAGGTCAGAGTGCAGGCAGAGATAGTATACAAATTCATAGTCTTCTGGATCACCAGCTATGCAGGGTGGCAAGCCTGCTAGAAATTACAAGAAATGGCTGTTTGCGAAATGATTTGGCAGAGAAAATAATCACCTAACTTGGTGCTCGAACACACGACCCTGAGATTAAGAGTCTCATGCTCTACCGACTGAGCTAGCCAGGTACATCAATAGTTATTTTGACTTGGTTCGAATATCGTACATCCCAGTTTCTGCAAAATATGGTGATCAGTGAGTGTTGTTGATGGATCATGTGGTGCAATCTGTTTTCTTGTCAAGAAAAGGAGCATTTACTCAATCCATTTAGGAGTACAATTCATCTGTAATAGGGATGTCATTGAGATGACAGGTCAGAGTGCAGGCAGAGATAGAATTCAAATTCTTAGCCTTCTGTATCACCAGCTATGCAGGGTGGCAAGACTCCTCAAAATTCCAAAGCGGATGGTTGTTTGCAAAGTGAGTTGGTGCTTCGGCAGAGAAAATAATCACCCAACGTGGGGCTCGAACCCACGACCCTGAGATTAAGAGTCTCATGCTCTACCGACTGAGCTAGCCAGGTAGCTAAATATATTTTTGGACTTTTTGGAATATCGTACATCCAAGTTTCTGCAAAATATGGTGATCAGTGAGTGTTGTTGATGGATCCTGTGGTGCAATCTGTTAGCGTGTTGTACTTATACAGCAGTATACAGCAATTAGATGACAAGGTTATGAGTTCAAACCCCACCAGGAGCAAGTATTCAAATCAAATCAAATTGATTTATATAGCCCTTCGTACATCAGCATCTCAAAGTGCTGTACAGAAACCCAGCCAAAAACCCCAAACAGCAAGCAATGCAGGTGTAGAAGCACGGTGGCTAGGAAAAACTCCCTAGAAAGGCCAAAACCTAGGAAGAAACCTAGAGAGGAACCAGGCTATGAGGGGTGGCCAGTCCTCTTATGGCTGTGCCGGGTGGAGATTATAACAGAACATGGCCAAGATGTTCAAATGTTCATAAATGACCAGCATGGTCGAATAATAATAAGGCAGAACAGTTGAAACTGGAGCAGCAGCACGGTCAGGTAGACTGGGGACAGCAAGGAGTCATCATGTCAGGTAGACCTGGGGCATGGTCCTAGGGCTCAGGTCCTCCGAGAGAGAGAAAGAAAGAGAGAAAGAGAGAATTAGAGAACGCACACTTAGATTCACAGAGGACACCGAATAGGACAGGAGAAGTACTCCAGATATAACAAACTGACCCTAGCCCCCCGACACATAAACTACTGCAGCATAAATACTGGAGGCTGAGACAGGAGGGGTCAGGAGACACTGTGGCTCCATCCGAGGACACCCCCGGACAGGGCCAAACAGGAAGGATATAACCCCACCCACTTTGCCAAAGCACAGCCCCCACACCACTAGAGGGATATCTTCAATCTTCAAAGATGACAAGGTTATGAGTTCAAGCCCCACCAGGAGTAAGTATTCTTCTTGAAGCCTGTCTATTTCTTGTCCGGAAAATTATTATTTATTCAATCCATTTAGGAGTACAATTCATCGGTAAAAGGTATGTCATTGAGATGACAGGTCAGAGTGCAGGCAGAGATAGTATACAAATTCATAGTCTTCTGGATCACCAGCTATGCAGGGTGGCAAGCCTGCTAGAAATTACAAGAAATGGCTGTTTGCGAAATGATTTGGCAGAGAAAATAATCACCTAACTTGGTGCTCGAACACACGACCCTGAGATTAAGAGTCTCATGCTCTACCGACTGAGCTAGCCAGGTACATCAATAGTTATTTTGACTTGGTTCGAATATCGTACATCCCAGTTTCTGCAAAATATGGTGATCAGTGAGTGTTGTTTATGGATCATGTGGTGCAATCTGTTTTCTTGTCAAGAAAAGGAGCATTTACTCAATCCATTTAGGAGTACAATTCATCTGTAATAGGGATGTCATTGAGATGACAGGTCAGAGTGCAGGCAGAGATAGAATTCAAATTCTTAGCCTTCTGTATCACCAGCTATGCAGGGTGGCAAGACTCCTCAAAATTCCAAAGCGGATGGTTGTTTGCAAAGTGAGTTGGTGCTTCGGCAGAGAAAATAATCACCCAACGTGGGGCTCGAACCCACGACCCTGAGATTAAGAGTCTCATGCTCTACCGACTGAGCTAGCCAGGTAGCTAAATATATTTTTGGACTTTTTGGAATATCGTACATCCAAGTTTCTGCAAAATATGGTGATCAGTGAGTGTTGTTGATGGATCCTGTGGTGCAATCTGTTAGCGTGTTGTACATATACAGCAGAATACAGCAATTCGATGACAAGGTTATGAGTTCAAGTCCCACCAGGAGCAAGTATTCTTCTTGAAGCCTCTGCCTGTCTATTTCTTGTCCAGAAAATGAGCATTTACTCAATCCATTTAGGAGTACAATTCATCTGTAATTGGGATGTCATTGAGATGACAGGTCAGAGTGCAGGCAGAGATAGAATTTAAATTCTTAGCCTTCAGTATCACCAGCTATGCAGGTTGTTAAGCCTCCTCAAAATTCCAAGCGGATGGTTGTTTGCAAAGTGAGTTGGTGCTTCGGCAGAGAAAACAATCACCCAACGTGGGGCTCGAACCCACGACCCTGAGATTAAGAGTCTCATGCTCTACCGACTGAGCTAGCCAGGTAACTCAATAGTGATTTTGACTTGGTTCGAATATCGTACATCCCAGTTTCTGCAAAATATGGTGATCAGTGAGTGTTGTTGATGGATGCTGTGGTGCAATCTGTTAGCGTGTTGTACTTATAGAGCAGTATACAGCAATTAGATGACAAGGTTATGAGTTCAAGCCCCACCAGGAGCAAGTATTCTTCTTGAAGCCTCTGCCTGTCTATTTCTTGTCAAGAAAAGGAGCATTTACTCAAAACATTTAGGAGTACAATTAATCTGTAATAGGGATGTCATTGAGATGACAGGTCAGAGTGCAGGCAGAGATAGAATTCAAATTCTTAGCCTTCTGTATCACCAGCTATGCAGGGTGGCAAGACTCCTCAAAATTCCAAGCAGATGGTTGTTTGCGAAGTGAGTTGGTGTTTCGGCAGAGAAAATAATCACCCAACGTGGGGCTCGAACCCACGACCCTGAGATTAAGAGTCTCATGCTCTACCGACTGAGCTAGCCAGGTAAATCAATAGTGATTATGACTTGGTTCGAATATCGTACATCCAAGTTTCTGCAAAATATGGTGATCAGTGAGTGTTGTTGATGGATCCTGTGGTGCAATCTGTTAGCGTGTTGTACTTATACAGCAGAATACAGCAATTAGATGACAAGGTTATGAGTTCAAGCCCCACCAGGAGCAAGTATTCTTCTTGAAGTCTCTGCCTGTCTATTTCTTGTCAAGAAAAGGAGAATTTACTCAATCTATTTAGGAGTACAATTAATCTGTAATAGGGATGTCATTGAGATGACAGGTCAGAGTGAAGGCAGAGATAGAATTTAAGTTCTTAGCCTTCAGTATCACCAGCTATGCAGGTTGTTAAGCCTCCTCAAAATTCCAAGCGGATGGTTGTTTGCAAAGTGAGTTGGTGCTTCGGCAGAGAAAATAATCACCAACGTGGGGCTCGAACCCACGACCCTGAGATTAAGAGTCTCATGCTCTACCGACTGAGCTAGCCAGGTACCTCGATAGTGATTTTGACTTGGTTCGAATATCGTACATCCCAGTTTCTGCAAAATATGGTGATCAGTGAGTGTTGTTGATGGATCCTGTGGTGCAATCTGTTAGCGTGTTGTACTTATACAGCAGTATACAGCAATTAGATGACAAGGTTATGAGTTCAAGCCCCACCAGGAGCAAGTATTCTTCTTGAAGCCTCTGCCTGTCTATTTCTTGTCAAGAAAAGGAGAATTTACTCAATCCATTTAGGAGTAGAATTCATCTGTAATAGGGATGTCATTGAGATCACAGGTCAGAGTGCAGGCAGAGATAGAATTCAAATTCTTAGTCTTCTGTATCACCAGCTATGCAGGGTGGCAAGCCTGCTCGAAATTCCAAGCGTATGGTTGATTGCGAAGTGAGTTGGTGCTTCGGCAGAGAAAATAATCACCTAACGTGGGGCTCGAACCCACTACCCTGAAATTAAGAGTCTCATTCTCTACCGACTGAGCTAGCCAGGTACCTCAATAGTGATTTTGACTTGGTTCGAATATCGTACATCCCAGTTTCTGCAAAATATGGTGATCAGTGAGTGTTGTTGATGGATCCTGTTGGCGTGTTGTACTTATACAGCAGTATACAGCAATTAGATGACAAGGTCATGAGTTCAAGCCCCACCAGGAGCAAGTATTCTTCTTGAAGCCTCTGCCTGTCTATTTCTTGTCCGGAAAATGATAATTTCTTCATTCCATTTAGGAGGACGTTTCATAGGTAATAGTGATGTCATTGAGATGACTGTTCAGAGTGCAGGCAGAGATAGAATACAAATTCATAGTCTTCTGTTTCACCAGCTATGCAGGGTGGCAAGCCTGCTCGAAATTCCAAGCGGATGGTTGTTTGCGAAGTGAGTTGGTGCTTCGGCAGAGAAAATAATCACCTAACGTGGGGCTCGAACCCACGACCCTGAGATTAAGAGTCTCATGCCCTACCAACTGAGCTAGCCAGGTACCTCAATAGCGATTTTGACTTTGTTTGAATATTGTTCATCCCAGTTTCTGCAAAATATGGTGATCAGTGAGTGTTGTTGATGGATCCTGTTGGCGTGTTGTACTTATACAGCAGTATACAGTTTAAGAGTCTCATGCTCTACCGACTGAGCTAGCCAGGTACCGCAATAGTATTTTTGACTTGGTCAGAATATCATACAGCCCAGTTTCTGCAAAATATGGTGATCAGTGAGTGTTGTTGATGGATCCTGTGGTGCAATCTGTTAGCGTGTTGTACTTATACAGCAGTATACAGCAATTAGATGACAAGGTTATGAGTTCAAACCCCACCAGGAGCAAGTATTCAAATCAAATCAAATTGATTTATATAGCCCTTCGTACATCAGCATCTCAAAGTGCTGTACAGAAACCCAGCCAAAAACCCCAAACAGCAAGCAATGCAGGTGTAGAAGCACGGTGGCTAGGAAAAACTCCCTAGAAAGGCCAAAACCTAGGAAGAAACCTAGAGAGGAACCAGGCTATGAGGGGTGGCCAGTCCTCTTATGGCTGTGCCGGGTGGAGATTATAACAGAACATGGCCAAGATGTTCAAATGTTCATAAATGACCAGCATGGTCGAATAATAATAAGGCAGAACAGTTGAAACTGGAGCAGCAGCACGGTCAGGTAGACTGGGGACAGCAAGGAGTCATCATGTCAGGTAGACCTGGGGCATGGTCCTAGGGCTCAGGTCCTCCGAGAGAGAGAAAGAAAGAGAGAAAGAGAGAATTAGAGAAAGCACACTTAGATTCACAGAGGACACCGAATAGGACAGGAGAAGTACTCCAGATATAACAAACTGACCCTAGCCCCCCGACACATAAACTACTGCAGCATAAATACTGGAGGCTGAGACAGGAGGGGTCAGGAGACACTGTGGCTCCATCCGAGGACACCCCCGGACAGGGCCAAACAGGAAGGATATAACCCCACCCACTTTGCCAAAGCACAGCCCCCACACCACTAGAGGGATATCTTCAATCTTCAAAGATGACAAGGTTATGAGTTCAAGCCCCACCAGGAGTAAGTATTCTTCTTGAAGCCTCTGCCTGTCTATTTCTTGTCCGGAAAATTATTATTTATTCAATCCATTTAGGAGTACAATTCATCGGTAAAAGGTATGTCATTGAGATGACAGGTCAGAGTGCAGGCAGAGATAGTATACAAATTCATAGTCTTCTGGATCACCAGCTATGCAGGGTGGCAAGCCTGCTAGAAATTACAAGAAATGGCTGTTTGCGAAATGATTTGGCAGAGAAAATAATCACCTAACTTGGTGCTCGAACACACGACCCTGAGATTAAGAGTCTCATGCTCTACCGACTGAGCTAGCCAGGTACATCAATAGTTATTTTGACTTGGTTCGAATATCGTACATCCCAGTTTCTGCAAAATATGGTGATCAGTGAGTGTTGTTGATGGATCATGTGGTGCAATCTGTTAGCGTGTTGTACTTATACAGCAGTATACTGCAATTAGATGACAAGGTTATGAGTTCAAGCCCCACCAGGAGCAAGTATTCTTCTTGAAGCCTCTGCCTGTCTATTTCTTGTCAAGAAAAGGAGCATTTACTCAATCCATTTAGGAGTACAATTCATCTGTAATAGGGATGTCATTGAGATGACAGGTCAGAGTGCAGGCAGAGATAGAATTCAAATTCTTAGCCTTCTGTATCACCAGCTATGCAGGGTGGCAAGACTCCTCAAAATTCCAAAGCGGATGGTTGTTTGCAAAGTGAGTTGGTGCTTCGGCAGAGAAAATAATCACCCAACGTGGGGCTCGAACCCACGACCCTGAGATTAAGAGTCTCATGCTCTACCGACTGAGCTAGCCAGGTAGCTAAATATATTTTTGGACTTTTTGGAATATCGTACATCCAAGTTTCTGCAAAATATGGTGATCAGTGAGTGTTGTTGATGGATCCTGTGGTGCAATCTGTTAGCGTGTTGTACTTATAGAGCAGTATACAGCAATTAGATGACAAGGTTATGAGTTCAAGCCCCACCAGGAGCAAGTATTCTTCTTGAAGCCTCTGCCTGTCTATTTCTTGTCCAGAAAATGAGCATTTACTCAATCCATTTAGGAGTACAATTCATCTGTAATTGGGATGTCATTGAGATGACAGGTCAGAGTGCAGGCAGAGATAGAATTTAAATTCTTAGCCTTCAGTATCACCAGCTATGCAGGTTGTTAAGCCTCCTCAAAATTCCAAGCGGATGGTTGTTTGCAAAGTGAGTTGGTGCTTCGGCAGAGAAAACAATCACCCAACGTGGGGCTCGAACCCACGACCCTGAGATTAAGAGTCTCATGCTCTACCGACTGAGCTAGCCAGGTAACTCAATAGTGATTTTGACTTGGTTCGAATATCGTACATCCCAGTTTCTGCAAAATATGGTGATCAGTGAGTGTTGTTGATGGATGCTGTGGTGCAATCTGTTAGCGTGTTGTACTTATAGAGCAGTATACAGCAATTAGATGACAAGGTTATGAGTTCAAGCCCCACCAGGAGCAAGTATTCTTCTTGAAGCCTCTGCCTGTCTATTTCTTGTCAAGAAAAGGAGCATTTACTCAAAACATTTAGGAGTACAATTAATCTGTAATAGGGATGTCATTGAGATGACAGGTCAGAGTGCAGGCAGAGATAGAATTCAAATTCTTAGCCTTCTGTATCACCAGCTATGCAGGGTGGCAAGACTCCTCAAAATTCCAAGCAGATGGTTGTTTGCGAAGTGAGTTGGTGTTTCGGCAGAGAAAATAATCACCCAACGTGGGGCTCGAACCCACGACCCTGAGATTAAGAGTCTCATGCTCTACCGACTGAGCTAGCCAGGTAAATCAATAGTGATTATGACTTGGTTCGAATATCGTACATCCAAGTTTCTGCAAAATATGGTGATCAGTGAGTGTTGTTGATGGATCCTGTGGTGCAATCTGTTAGCGTGTTGTACTTATACAGCAGAATACAGCAATTAGATGACAAGGTTATGAGTTCAAGCCCCACCAGGAGCAAGTATTCTTCTTGAAGCCTCTGCCTGTCTATTTCTTGTCAAGAAAAGGAGAATTTACTCAATCCATTTAGGAGTACAATTAATCTGTAATAGGGATGTCATTGAGATGACAGGTCAGAGTGCAGGCAGAGATAGAATTTAAGTTCTTAGCCTTCAGTATCACCAGCTATGCAGGTTGTTAAGCCTCCTCAAAATTCCAAGCGGATGGTTGTTTGCAAAGTGAGTTGGTGCTTCGGCAGAGAAAATAATCACCCAACGTGGGGCTCGAACCCACGACCCTGAGATTAAGAGTCTCATGCTCTAACGACTGAGCTAGCCAGGTAGCTCAATAGTGATTATGACTTGGTTCGAATATCGTACATCCCAGTTTCTGCAAAATATGGTGATCAGTGAGTGTTGTTGATGGATGCTGTGGTGCAATCTGTTAGCGTGTTGTACTTATAGAGCAGTATACAGCAATTAGATGACAAGGTTATGAGTTCAAGCCCCACCAGGAGCAAGTATTCTTCTTGAAGCCTCTGCCTGTCTATTTCTTGTCAAGAAAAGGAGCATTTACTCAAAACATTTAGGAGTACAATTATTCTGTAATAGGGATGTCATTGAGATGACAGGTCAGAGTGCAGGCAGAGATAGAATTTAAATTCTTAGCCTTCAGTATCACCAGCTATGCAGGTTGTTAAGCCTCCTCAAAATTCCAAGCGGATGGTTGTTTGCAAAGTGAGTTGGTGCTTCGGCAGAGAAAATAATCACCAACGTGGGGCTCGAACCCACGACCCTGAGATTAAGAGTCTCATGCTCTACCGACTGAGCTAGCCAGGTAACTCAATAGTGATTATGACTTGGTTCGAATATCGTACATCCAAGTTTCTGCAAAATATGGTGATCAGTGAGTGTTGTTGATGGATCCTGTGGTGCAATCTGTTAGCGTGTTGTACTTATACAGCAGAATACAGCAATTAGATGACAAGGTTATGAGTTCAAGCCCCACCAGGAGCAAGTATTCTTCTTGAAGCCTCTGCCTGTCTATTTCTTGTCAAGAAAAGGAGAATTTACTCAATCCATTTAGGAGTACAATTAATCTGTAATAGGGATGTCATTGAGATGACAGGTCAGAGTGCAGGCAGAGATAGAATTTAAATTCTTAGCCTTCAGTATCACCAGCTATGCAGGTTGTTAAGCCTCCTCAAAATTCCAAGCGGATGGTTGTTTGCAAAGTGAGTTGGTGCTTCGGCAGAGAAAATAATCACCCAACGTGGGGCTCGAACCCACGACCCTGAGATTAAGAGTCTCATGCTCTACCGACTGAGCTAGCCAGGTACCTAAATATATTTTGGACTTTTTCGAATATCGTACATCCAAGTTTCTGCAAAATATGGTGATCAGTGAGTGTTGTTGATGGATCCTGTGGTGCAATCTGTTAGCGTGTTGTACATATACAGCAGAATACAGCAATTCGATGACAAGGTTATGAGTTCAAGTCCCACCAGGAGCAAGTATTCTTCTTGAAGCCTCTGCCTGTCTATTTCTTGTCCAGAAAATGAGCATTTACTCAATCCATTTAGGAGTACAATTCATCTGTAATGGGGATGTCATTGAGATGACAGGTCAGAGTGCAGGCAGAGATAGAATTAAATTCTTAGCCTTCTGTATCACCAGCTATGCAGGTTGTTAAGCCTCCTCAAAATTCCAAGCGGATGGTTGTTTGCAAAGTGAGTTGGTGCTTCGGCAGAGAAAATAATCACCCAACGTGGGGCTCGAACCCACGACCCTGAGATTAAGAGTCTCATGCTCTACCGACTGAGCTAGCCAGGTAGCTCAATAGTGATTATGACTTGGTTCGAATATCGTACATCCAAGTTTCTGCAAAATATGGTGATCAGTGAGTGTTGTTGATGGATCCTGTGGTGCAATCTGTTAGCGTGTTGTACTTATACAGCAGAATACAGCAATTAGATGACAAGGTTATGAGTTCAAGCCCCACCAGGAGCAAGTATTCTTCTTGAAGCCTCTGCCTGTCTATTTCTTGTCAAGAAAAGGAGCATTTACTCAAATCCATTTAGGAGTACAATTAATCTGTAATAGGGATGTCATTGAGATGACAGGTCAGAGTGCAGGCAGAGATAGAATTCAAATTCTTAGCCTTCTGTATCACCAGCTATGCAGGTTGTTAAGCCTCCTCAAAATTCCAAGCGGATGGTTGTTTGCAAAGTGAGTTGGTGCTTCGGCAGAGAAAATAATCACCCAACGTGGGGCTCGAACCCACGACCCTGAGATTAAGAGTCTCATGCTCTACCGACTGAGCTAGCCAGGTAGCTCAATAGTGATTATGACTTGGTTCGAATATCGTACATCCAAGTTTCTGCAAAATATGGTGATCAGTGAGTGTTGTTGATGGATCCTGTGGTGCAATCTGTTAGCGTGTTGTACTTATACAGCAGAATACAGCAATTAGATGACAAGGTTATGAGTTCAAGCCCCACCAGGAGCAAGTATTCTTCTTGAAGCCTCTGCCTGTCTATTTCTTGTCAAGAAAAGGAGCATTTACTCAATCCATTTAGGAGTACAATTATCTGTAATAGGGATGTCATTGAGATGACAGGTCAGAGTGCAGGCAGAGATAGAATTTAAATTCTTAGCCTTCTGTATCACCAGCTATGCAGGTTGTTAAGCCTCCTCAAAATTCCAAGCGGATGGTTGTTTGCAAAGTGAGTTGGTGCTTCGGCAGAGAAAATAATCACCCAACGTGGGGCTCGAACCCACGACCCTGAGATTAAGAGTCTCATGCTCTACCGACTGAGCTAGCCAGGTAGCTCAATAGTGATTATGACTTGGTTCGAATATCGTACATCCAAGTTTCTGCAAAATATGGTGATCAGTGAGTGTTGTTGATGGATCCTGTGGTGCAATCTGTTAGCGTGTTGTACTTATACAGCAGAATACAGCAATTAGATGACAAGGTTATGAGTTCAAGCCCCACCAGGAGCAAGTATTCTTCTTGAAGCCTCTGCCTGTCTATTTCTTGTCAAGAAAAGGAGCATTTACTCAATCCATTTAGGAGTACAATTAATCTGTAATAGGGATGTCATTGAGATGACAGGTCAGAGTGCAGGCAGAGATAGAATTCAAATTCTTAGCCTTCTGTATCACCAGCTATGCAGGTTGTTAAGCCTCCTCAAAATTCCAAGCGGATGGTTGTTTGCAAAGTGAGTTGGTGCTTCGGCAGAGAAAATAATCACCCAACGTGGGGCTCGAACCCACGACCCTGAGATTAAGAGTCTCATGCTCTACCGACTGAGCTAGCCAGGTAGCTCAATAGTGATTATGACTTGGTTCGAATATCGTACATCCAAGTTTCTGCAAAATATGGTGATCAGTGAGTGTTGTTGATGGATCCTGTGGTGCAATCTGTTAGCGTGTTGTACTTATACAGCAGAATACAGCAATTAGATGACAAGGTTATGAGTTCAAGTCCCACCAGGAGCAAGTATTCTTCTTGAAGCCTCTGCCTGTCTATTTCTTGTCCAGAAAATGAGCATTTACTCAATCCATTTAGGAGTACAATTATCTGTAATAGGGATGTCATTGAGATGACAGGTCAGAGTGCAGGCAGAGATAGAATTCAAATTCTTAGCCTTCTGTATCACCAGCTATGCAGGTTGTTAAGCCTCCTCAAAATTCCAAGCGGATGGTTGTTTGCAAAGTGAGTTGGTGCTTCGGCAGAGAAAATAATCACCCAACGTGGGGCTCGAACCCACGACCCTGAGATTAAGAGTCTCATGCTCTACCGACTGAGCTAGCCAGGTAACTCAATAGTGATTATGACTTGGTTCGAATATCGTACATCCAAGTTTCTGCAAAATATGGTGATCAGTGAGTGTTGTTGATGGATCCTGTGGTGCAATCTGTTCGCGTGTTGTACTTATACAGCAGAATACAGCAATTAGATGACAAGGTTATGAGTTCAAGCCCCACCAGGAGCAAGTATTCTTCTTGAAGTCTCTGCCTGTCTATTTCTTGTCAAGAAAAGGAGAATTTACTCAATCCATTTAGGAGTACAATTAATCTGTAATAGGGATGTCATTGAGATGACAGGTCAGAGTGCAGGCAGAGATAGAATTTCAAATTCTTAGCCTTCAGTATCACCAGCTATGCAGGTTGTTAAGCCTCCTCAAAATTCCAAGCGGATGGTTGTTTGCAAAGTGAGTTGGTGCTTCGGCAGAGAAAATAATCACCCAACGTGGGGCTCGAACCCACGACCCTGAGATTAAGAGTCTCATGCTCTACCGACTGAGCTAGCCAGGTACCTAAATATATTTTTGGACTTTTTCGAATATCGTACATCCAAGTTTCTGCAAAATATGGTGATCAGTGAGTGTTGTTGATGGATCCTGTGGTGCAATCTGTTAGCGTGTTGTACATATACAGCAGAATACAGCAATTCGATGACAAGGTTATGAGTTCAAGTCCCACCAGGAGCAAGTATTCTTCTTGAAGCCTCTGCCTGTCTATTTCTTGTCCAGAAAATGAGCATTTACTCAATCCATTTAGGAGTACAATTCATCTGTAATGGGGATGTCATTGAGATGACAGGTCAGAGTGCAGGAAGAGATAGAATTCAAATTCTTAGCCTTCTGTATCACCAGCTATGCAGGTTGTTAAGCCTCCTCAAAATTCCAAGCGGATGGTTGTTTGCAAAGTGAGTTGGTGCTTCGGCAGAGAAAATAATCACCCAACGTGGGGCTCGAACCCACGACCCTGAGATTAAGAGTCTCATGCTCTACCGACTGAGCTAGCCAGGTAACTCAATAGTGATTATGACTTGGTTCGAATATCGTACATCCAAGTTTCTGCAAAATATGGTGATCAGTGAGTGTTGTTGATGGATCCTGTGGTGCAATCTGTTAGCGTGTTGTACTTATACAGCAGAATACAGCAATTAGATGACAAGGTTATGAGTTCAAGCCCCACCAGGAGCAAGTATTCTTCTTGAAGTCTCTGCCTGTCTATTTCTTGTCAAGAAAAGGAGCATTTACTCAATCCATTTAGGAGTACAATTAATCTGTAATAGGGATGTCATTGAGATGACAGGTCAGAGTGCAGGCAGAGATAGAATTTCAAATTCTTAGCCTTCTGTATCACCAGCTATGCAGGTTGTTAAGCCTCCTCAAAATTCCAAGCGGATGGTTGTTTGCAAAGTGAGTTGGTGCTTCGGCAGAGAAAATAATCACCCAACGTGGGGCTCGAACCCACGACCCTGAGATTAAGAGTCTCATGCTCTACCGACTGAGCTAGCCAGGTAACTCAATAGTGATTATGACTTGGTTCGAATATCGTACATCCAAGTTTCTGCAAAATATGGTGATCAGTGAGTGTTGTTGATGGATCCTGTGGTGCAATCTGTTAGCGTGTTGTACTTATACAGCAGAATACAGCAATTAGATGACAAGGTTATGAGTTCAAGCCCCACCAGGAGCAAGTATTCTTCTTGAAGCCTCTGCCTGTCTATTTCTTGTCAAGAAAAGGAGCATTTACTCAATCCATTTAGGAGTACAATTAATCTGTAATAGGGATGTCATTGAGATGACAGGTCAGAGTGCAGGCAGAGATAGAATTCAAATTCTTAGCCTTCTGTATCACCAGCTATGCAGGTTGTAAGACTCCTCAAAATTCCAAGCGGATGGTTGTTTGCGAAGTGAGTTGGTGCTTCGGCAGAGAAAATAATCACCTAACGTGGGGCTCGAACCCACGACCCTGAGATTAAGAGTCTCATGCTCTACCGACTGAGCTAGCCAGGTACCTCAATAGTGATTTTGACTTGTTCGAATATCGTACATCCAAGTTTCTGCAAAATATGGTGATCAGTGAGTGTTGTTGATGGATCCTGTGGTGCAATCTGTTAGCGTGTTGTACTTATACAGCAGAATACAGCAATTAGATGACAAGGTTATGAGTTCAAGCCCCACCAGGAGCAAGTATTCTTCTTGAAGCCTCTGCCTGTCTATTTCTTGTCAAGAAAAGGAGCATTTACTCAATCCATTTAGGAGTACAATTCATCTGTAATAGGGATGTCATTGAGATGACAGGTCAGAGTGCAGGCAGAGATAGAATTCAAATTCTTAGCCTTCTGTATCACCAGCTATGCAGGTTGTTAAGCCTCCTCAAAATTCCAAGCGGATGGTTGTTTGCAAAGTGAGTTGGTGCTTCGGCAGAGAAAATAATCACCCAACGTGGGGCTCGAACCCACGACCCTGAGATTAAGAGTCTCATGCTCTACCGACTGAGCTAGCCAGGTAACTCAATAGTGATTATGACTTGGTTCGAATATCGTACATCCAAGTTTCTGCAAAATATGGTGATCAGTGAGTGTTGTTGATGGATCCTGTGGTGCAATCTGTTAGCGTGTTGTACTTATACAGCAGAATACAGCAATTAGATGACAAGGTTATGAGTTCAAGCCCCACCAGGAGCAAGTATTCTTCTTGAAGCCTCTGCCTGTCTATTTCTTGTCCAGAAAAGGAGCATTTACTCAATCCATTTAGGAGTACAATTAATCTGTAATAGGGATGTCATTGAGATGACAGGTCAGAGTGCAGGCAGAGATAGAATTCAAATTCTTAGCCTTCTGTATCACCAGCTATGCAGGTTGTTAAGCCTCCTCAAAATTCCAAGCGGATGGTTGTTTGCAAAGTGAGTTGGTGCTTCGGCAGAGAAAATAATCACCCAACGTGGGGCTCGAACCCACGACCCTGAGATTAAGAGTCTCATGCTCTACCGACTGAGCTAGCCAGGTACCTCAATAGTGATTATGACTTGGTTCGAATATCGTACATCCAAGTTTCTGCAAAATATGGTGATCAGTGAGTGTTGTTGATGGATCCTGTGGTGCAATCTGTTAGCGTGTTGTACTTATACAGCAGAATACAGCAATTAGATGACAAGGTTATGAGTTCAAGCCCCACCAGGAGCAAGTATTCTTCTTGAAGCCTCTGCCTGTCTATTTCTTGTCAAGAAAAGGAGCATTTACTCAATCCATTTAGGAGTACAATTAATCTGTAATAGGGATGTCATTGAGATGACAGGTCAGAGTGCAGGCAGAGATAGAATTCAAATTCTTAGCCTTCTGTATCACCAGCTATGCAGGTTGTTAAGCCTCCTCAAAATTCCAAGCGGATGGTTGTTTGCAAAGTGAGTTGGTGCTTCGGCAGAGAAAATAATCACCCAACGTGGGGCTCGAACCCACGACCCTGAGATTAAGAGTCTCATGCTCTACCGACTGAGCTAGCCAGGTACCTCAATAGTGATTTTGACTTTTTCGAATATCGTACATCCAAGTTTCTGCAAAATATGGTGATCAGTGAGTGTTGTTGATGGATCCTGTGGTGCAATCTGTTAGCGTGTTGTACTATACAGCAGAATACAGCAATTAGATGACAAGGTTATGAGTTCAAGTCCCACCAGGAGCAAGTATTCTTCTTGAAGCCTCTGCCTGTCTATTTCTTGTCCAGAAAATGAGCATTTACTCAATCCATTTAGGAGTACAATTCATCTGTAATAGGGATGTCATTGAGATGACAGGTCAGAGTGCAGGCAGAGATAGAATTCAAATTCTTAGCCTTCTGTATCACCAGCTATGCAGGTTGTTAAGCCTCCTCAAAATTCCAAGCGGATGGTTGTTTGCAAAGTGAGTTGGTGCTTCGGCAGAGAAAATAATCACCCAACGTGGGGCTCGAACCCACGACCCTGAGATTAAGAGTCTCATGCTCTACCGACTGAGCTAGCCAGGTAACTCAATAGTGATTATGACTTGGTTCGAATATCGTACATCCAAGTTTCTGCAAAATATGGTGATCAGTGAGTGTTGTTGATGGATCCTGTGGTGCAATCTGTTCGCGTGTTGTACTTATACAGCAGAATACAGCAATTAGATGACAAGGTTATGAGTTCAAGCCCCACCAGGAGCAAGTATTCTTCTTGAAGTCTCTGCCTGTCTATTTCTTGTCAAGAAAAGGAGAATTTACTCAATCCATTTAGGAGTACAATTAATCTGTAATAGGGATGTCATTGAGATGACAGGTCAGAGTGCAGGCAGAGATAGAATTCAAATTCTTAGCCTTCAGTATCACCAGCTATGCAGGTTGTTAAGCCTCCTCAAAATTCCAAGCGGATGGTTGTTTGCAAAGTGAGTTGGTGCTTCGGCAGAGAAAATAATCACCCAACGTGGGGCTCGAACCCACGACCCTGAGATTAAGAGTCTCATGCTCTACCGACTGAGCTAGCCAGGTACCTCAATAGTGATTTTGACTTGGTTCGAATATCGTACATCCAAGTTTCTGCAAAATATGGTGATCAGTGAGTGTTGTTGATGGATCCTGTGGTGCAATCTGTTAGCGTGTTGTACTTATACAGCAGAATACAGCAATTAGATGACAAGGTTATGAGTTCAAGCCCCACCAGGAGCAAGTATTCTTCTTGAAGCCTCTGCCTGTCTATTTCTTGTCAAGAAAAGGAGCATTTACTCAATCCATTTAGGAGTACAATTAATCTGTAATAGGGATGTCATTGAGATGACAGGTCAGAGTGCAGGCAGAGATAGAATTCAAATTCTTAGCCTTCAGTATCACCAGCTATGCAGGTTGTTAAGCCTCCTCAAAATTCCAAGCGGATGGTTGTTTGCAAAGTGAGTTGGTGCTTCGGCAGAGAAAATAATCACCCAACGTGGGGCTCGAACCCACGACCCTGAGATTAAGAGTCTCATGCTCTACCGACTGAGCTAGCCAGGTACCTAAATATATTTTTGGACTTTTTCGAATATCGTACATCCAAGTTTCTGCAAAATATGGTGATCAGTGAGTGTTGTTGATGGATCCTGTGGTGCAATCTGTTAGCGTGTTGTACATATACAGCAGAATACAGCAATTCGATGACAAGGTTATGAGTTCAAGTCCCACCAGGAGCAAGTATTCTTCTTGAAGCCTCTGCCTGTCTATTTCTTGTCCAGAAAATGAGCATTTACTCAATCCATTTAGGAGTACAATTCATCTGTAATAGGGGATGTCATTGAGATGACAGGTCAGAGTGCAGGAAGAGATAGAATTCAAATTCTTAGCCTTCTGTATCACCAGCTATGCAGGTTGTTAAGCCTCCTCAAAATTCCAAGCGGATGGTTGTTTGCAAAGTGAGTTGGTGCTTCGGCAGAGAAAATAATCACCCAACGTGGGGCTCGAACCCACGACCCTGAGATTAAGAGTCTCATGCTCTACCGACTGAGCTAGCCAGGTAACTCAATAGTGATTATGACTTGGTTCGAATATCGTACATCCAAGTTTCTGCAAAATATGGTGATCAGTGAGTGTTGTTGATGGATCCTGTGGTGCAATCTGTTCGCGTGTTGTACTTATACAGCAGAATACAGCAATTAGATGACAAGGTTATGAGTTCAAGCCCCACCAGGAGCAAGTATTCTTCTTGAAGTCTCTGCCTGTCTATTTCTTGTCAAGAAAAGGAGAATTTACTCAATCCATTTAGGAGTACAATTAATCTGTAATAGGGATGTCATTGAGATGACAGGTCAGAGTGCAGGCAGAGATAGAATTTAAATTCTTAGCCTTCAGTATCACCAGCTATGCAGGTTGTTAAGCCTCCTCAAAATTCCAAGCGGATGGTTGTTTGCAAAGTGAGTTGGTGCTTCGGCAGAGAAAATAATCACCCAACGTGGGGCTCGAACCCACGACCCTGAGATTAAGAGTCTCATGCTCTACCGACTGAGCTAGCCAGGTACCTAAATATATTTTTGGACTTTTTCGAATATCGTACATCCAAGTTTCTGCAAAATATGGTGATCAGTGAGTGTTGTTGATGGATCCTGTGGTGCAATCTGTTAGCGTGTTGTACATATACAGCAGAATACAGCAATTCGATGACAAGGTTATGAGTTCAAGTCCCACCAGGAGCAAGTATTCTTCTTGAAGCCTCTGCCTGTCTATTTCTTGTCCAGAAAATGAGCATTTACTCAATCCATTTAGGAGTACAATTCATCTGTAATAGGGATGTCATTGAGATGACAGGTCAGAGTGCAGGCAGAGATAGAATTCAAATTCTTAGCCTTCTGTATCACCAGCTATGCAGGTTGTTAAGCCTCCTCAAAATTCCAAGCGGATGGTTGTTTGCAAAGTGAGTTGGTGCTTCGGCAGAGAAAATAATCACCCAACGTGGGGCTCGAACCCACGACCCTGAGATTAAGAGTCTCATGCTCTACCGACTGAGCTAGCCAGGTAACTCAATAGTGATTATGACTTGGTTCGAATATCGTACATCCAAGTTTCTGCAAAATATGGTGATCAGTGAGTGTTGTTGATGGATCCTGTGGTGCAATCTGTTAGCGTGTTGTACTTATACAGCAGAATACAGCAATTAGATGACAAGGTTATGAGTTCAAGCCCCACCAGGAGCAAGTATTCTTCTTGAAGTCTCTGCCTGTCTATTTCTTGTCAAGAAAAGGAGAATTTACTCAATCCATTTAGGAGTACAATTAATCTGTAATAGGGATGTCATTGAGATGACAGGTCAGAGTGCAGGCAGAGATAGAATTTAAATTCTTAGCCTTCAGTATCACCAGCTATGCAGGTTGTTAAGCCTCCTCAAAATTCCAAGCGGATGGTTGTTTGCAAAGTGAGTTGGTGCTTCGGCAGAGAAAATAATCACCCAACGTGGGGCTCGAACCCACGACCCTGAGATTAAGAGTCTCATGCTCTACCGACTGAGCTAGCCAGGTACCTCAATAGTGATTTTGACTTGGTTCGAATATCGTACATCCAAGTTTCTGCAAAATATGGTGATCAGTGAGTGTTGTTGATGGATCCTGTGGTGCAATCTGTTAGCGTGTTGTACTTATACAGCAGAATACAGCAATTAGATGACAAGGTTATGAGTTCAAGCCCCACCAGGAGCAAGTATTCTTCTTGAAGCCTCTGCCTGTCTATTTCTTGTCAAGAAAAGGAGCATTTACTCAATCCATTTAGGAGTACAATTAATCTGTAATAGGGATGTCATTGAGATGACAGGTCAGAGTGCAGGCAGAGATAGAATTCAAATTCTTAGCCTTCTGTATCACCAGCTATGCAGGGTGGCAAGCCTCCTCAAAATTCCAAGCGGATGGTTGTTTGCGAAGTGAGTTGGTGCTTCGGCAGAGAAAATAATCACCTAACGTGGGGCTCGAACCCACGACCCTGAGATTAAGAGTCTCATGCTCTACCGACTGAGCTAGCCAGGTACCTCAATAGTGATTTTGACTTTTTCGAATATCGTACATCCAGTTTCTGCAAAATATGGTGATCAGTGAGTGTTGTTGATGGATCCTGTGGTGCAATCTGTTAGCGTGTTGTACTTATACAGCAGAATACAGCAATTAGATGACAAGGTTATGAGTTCAAGCCCCACCAGGAGCAAGTATTCTTCTTGAAGCCTCTGCCTGTCTATTTCTTGTCAAGAAAAGGAGCATTTACTCAATCCATTTAGGAGTACAATTAATCTGTAATAGGGATGTCATTGAGATGACAGGTCAGAGTGCAGGCAGAGATAGAATTAAATTCTTAGCCTTCAGTATCACCAGCTATGCAGGTTGTTAAGCCTCCTCAAAATTCCAAGCGGATGGTTGTTTGCAAAGTGAGTTGGTGCTTCGGCAGAGAAAATAATCACCCAACGTGGGGCTCGAACCCACGACCCTGAGATTAAGAGTCTCATGCTCTACCGACTGAGCTAGCCAGGTACCTCAATAGTGATTTTGACTTGTTCGAATATCGTACATCCAAGTTTCTGCAAAATATGGTGATCAGTGAGTGTTGTTGATGGATCCTGTGGTGCAATCTGTTAGCGTGTTGTACTTATACAGCAGAATACAGCAATTAGATGACAAGGTTATGAGTTCAAGCCCCACCAGGAGCAAGTATTCTTCTTGAAGCCTCTGCCTGTCTATTTCTTGTCAAGAAAAGGAGCATTTACTCAATCCATTTAGGAGTACAATTCATCTGTAATAGGGATGTCATTGAGATGACAGGTCAGAGTGCAGGCAGAGATAGAATTCAAATTCTTAGCCTTCTGTATCACCAGCTATGCAGGGTGGTAAGCCTCCTCAAAATTCCAAGCGGATGGTTGTTTGCGAAGTGAGTTGGTGCTTCGGCAGAGAAAATAATCACCTAACGTGGGGCTCGAACCCACGACCCTGAGATTAAGAGTCTCATGCTCTACCGACTGAGCTAGCCAGGTACCTCAATATTGATTTTGACTTTTTCGAATATCGTACATCCAGTTTCTGCAAAATATGGTGATCAGTGAGTGTTGTTGATGGATCCTGTGGTGCAATCTGTTAGCGTGTTGTACTTATACAGCAGAATACAGCAATTAGATGACAAGGTTATGAGTTCAAGCCCCACCAGGAGCAAGTATTCTTCTTGAAGCCTCTGCCTGTCTATTTCTTGTCAAGAAAAGGAGCATTTACTCAATCCATTTAGGAGTACAATTCATCTGTAATAGGGATGTCATTGAGATGACAGGTCAGAGTGCAGGCAGAGATAGAATTCAAATTCTTAGCCTTCTGTATCACCAGCTATGCAGGGTGGCAAGCCTCCTCAAAATTCCAAGCGGATGGTTGTTTGCGAAGTGAGTTGGTGCTTCGGCAGAGAAAATAATCACCTAACGTGGGGCTCGAACCCACGACCCTGAGATTAAGAGTCTCATGCTCTACCGACTGAGCTAGCCAGGTACCTCAATATTGATTTTGACTTTTTCGAATATCGTACATCCAGTTTCTGCAAAATATGGTGATCAGTGAGTGTTGTTGATGGATCCTGTGGTGCAATCTGTTAGCGTGTTGTACTTATACAGCAGAATACAGCAATTAGATGACAAGGTTATGAGTTCAAGCCCCACCAGGAGCAAGTATTCTTCTTGAAGCCTCTGCCTGTCTATTTCTTGTCAAGAAAAGGAGCATTTACTCAATCCATTTAGGAGTACAATTCATCTGTAATAGGGATGTCATTGAGATGACAGGTCAGAGTGCAGGCAGAGATAGAATTCAAATTCTTAGCCTTCTGTATCACCAGCTATGCAGGTTGGTAAGCCTCCTCAAAATTCCAAGCGGATGGTTGTTTGCGAAGTGAGTTGGTGCTTCGGCAGAGAAAATAATCACCTAACGTGGGGCTCGAACCCACGACCCTGAGATTAAGAGTCTCATGCTCTACCGACTGAGCTAGCCAGGTACCTCAATAGTGATTTTGACTTGGTTCGAATATCGTACATCCCAGTTTCTGCAAAATATGGTGATCAGTGAGTGTTGTTGATGGATCCTGTGGTGCAATCTGTTAGCGTGTTGTACTTATACAGCAGAATACAGCAATTAGATGACAAGGTTATGAGTTCAAGCCCCACCAGGAGCAAGTATTCTTCTTGAAGCCTCTGCCTGTCTATTTCTTGTCAAGAAAAGGAGCATTTACTCAATCCATTTAGGAGTACAATTCATCTGTAATAGGGATGTCATTGAGATGACAGGTCAGAGTGCAGGCAGAGATAGAATTCAAATTCTTAGCCTTCTGTATCACCAGCTATGCAGGGTGGTAAGCCTGCTCGAAATTCCAAGCGGATGGTTGTTTGCGAAGTGAGTTGGTGCTTCGGCAGAGAAAATAGTCACCTAACGTGGGGCTCGAACCCACGACCCTGAGATTAAGAGTCTCATGCTCTACCGACTGAGCTAGCCAGGTACCTCAATATTGATTTTTGACTTTTTCGAATATCGTACATCCCAGTTTCTGCAAAATATGGTGATCAGTGAGTGTTGTTGATGGATCCTGTGGTGCAATCTGTTAGCGTGTTGTACTTATACAGCAGAATACAGCAATTAGATGACAAGGTTATGAGTTCAAGCCCCACCAGGAGCAAGTATTCTTCTTGAAGCCTCTGCCTGTCTATTTCTTGTCAAGAAAAGGAGCATTTACTCAATCCATTTAGGAGTACAATTAATCTGTAATAGGGATGTCATTGAGATGACAGGTCAGAGTGCAGGCAGAGATAGAATTCAAATTCTTAGCCTTCTGTATCACCAGCTATGCAGGTTGTTAAGCCTCCTCAAAATTCCAAGCGGATGGTTGTTTGCGAAGTGAGTTGGTGCTTCGGCAGAGAAAATAATCACCCAACGTGGGCTCGAACCCACGACCCTGAGATTAAGAGTCTCATGCTCTACCGACTGAGCTAGCCAGGTACCTCAATATTGATTTTGACTTGGTTCGAATATCGTACATCCCAGTTTCTGCAAAATATGGTGATCAGTGAGTGTTGTTGATGGATCCTGTGGTGCAATCTGTTAGCGTGTTGTACTTATACAGCAGAATACAGCAATTAGATGACAAGGTTATGAGTTCAAGTCCCACCAGGAGCAAGTATTCTACTTGAAGCCTCTGCCTGTCTATTTCTTGTCAAGAAAAGGAGCATTTACTCAATCCATTTAGGAGTACAATTCATCTGTAATAGGGATGTCATTGAGATGACAGGTCAGAGTGCAGGCAGAGATAGAATTCAAATTCTTAGCCTTCTGTATCACCAGCTATGCAGGGTGGCAAGCCTCCTCAAAATTCCAAGCGGATGGTTGTTTGCGAAGTGAGTTGGTGTTTCGGCAGAGAAAATAATCACCTAACGTGGGGCTCGAACCCACGACCCTGAGATTAAGAGTCTCATGCTCTACCGACTGAGCTAGCCAGGTATCTCTATATTATTTTGACTTTTTCGAAATAGTACATTCCAGTTTCTGATAAATATGGTGATCAGTGAGTGTTGTTGATGGATCCTGTGGTGCAATCTGTTAGCGTGTTGTACTTATACAGCAGAATACAGCAATTAGATGACAAGGTTATGAGTTCAAGCCCCACCAGGAGCAAGTATTCTTCTTGAAGCCTCTGCCTGTCTATTTCTTGTCAAGAAAAGGAGCATTTACTCAATCCATTTAGGAGTACAATTCATCTGTAATAGGGATGTCATTGAGATGACAGGTCAGAGTGCAGGCAGAGATAGAATTCAAATTCTTAGCCTTCTGTATCACCAGCTATGCAGGGTGGCAAGACTCCTCAAAATTCCAAGCAGATGGTTGTTTGCGAAGTGAGTTGGTGTTTCGGCAGAGAAAATAATCACCTAACGTGGGGCTCGAACCCACGACCCTGAGATTAAGAGTCTCATGCTCTACCGACTGAGCTAGCCAGGTACCTCTAATATTATTTTTGACTTTTTCGAAAATAGTACATTCCAGTTTCTGATAAATATGGTGATCAGTGAGTGTTGTTGATGGATCCTGTGGTGCAATCTGTTAGCGTGTTGTACTTATACAGCAGAATACAGCAATTAGATGACAAGGTTATGAGTTCAAGCCCCACCAGGAGCAAGTATTCTTCTTGAAGCCTCTGCCTGTCTATTTCTTGTCAAGAAAAGGAGCATTTACTCAATCCATTTAGGAGTACAATTCATCTGTAATAGGGATGTCATTGAGATGACAGGTCAGAGTGCAGGCAGAGATAGAATTCAAATTCTTAGCCTTCTGTATCACCAGCTATGCAGGGTGGCAAGCCTGCTCGAAATTCCAAGCGGATGGATTGTTTGCGAAGTGAGTTGGTGCTTCGGCAGAGAAAATAGTCACCAAACGTGGGGCTCGAATCCACGACCCTGAGATTAAGAGTCTCATGCTCTACCGACTGAGCTAGCCAGGTACCTCAATATTGTTTTTGACTTTTTCGAATATCGTACATCCCAGTTTCTGCAAAATATGGTGATCAGTGAGTGTTGTTGATGGATCCTGTGGTGCAATCTGTTAGCGTGTTGTACATATACAGCAGAATACAGCAATTAGATGACAAGGTTATGAGTTCAAGTCCCACCAGGAGCAAGTATTCTACTTGAAGCCTCTGCCTGTCTATTTCTTGTCCAGAAAATGAGCATTTACTCAATCCATTTAGGAGTACAATTAATCTGTAATAGGGATGTCATTGAGATGACAGGTCAGAGTGCAGGCAGAGATAGAATTCAAATTCTTAGCCTTCTGTATCACCAGCTATGCAGGTTGTAAGCCTCCTCAAAATTCCAAGCGGATGGTTGTTTGCGAAGTGAGTTGGTGCTTCGGCAGAGAAAATAATCACCCAACGTGGGACTCGAACCCACGACCCTGAGATTAAGAGTCTCATGCTCTACCGACTGAGCTAGCCAGGTAACTCAATAGTGATTTTGACTTGGTTCGAATATCGTACATCCCAGTTTCTGCAAAATATGGTGATCAGTGAGTGTTGTTGATGGATCCTGTGGTGCAATCTGTTAGCGTGTTGTACTTATACAGCAGAATACAGCAATTAGATGACAAGGTTATGAGTTCAAGTCCCACCAGGAGCAAGTATTCTACTTGAAGCCTCTGCCTGTCTATTTCTTGTCAAGAAAAGGAGCATTTACTCAATCCATTTAGGAGTACAATTCATCTGTAATAGGGATGTCATTGAGATGACAGGTCAGAGTGCAGGCAGAGATAGAATTCAAATTCTTAGCCTTCTGTATCACCAGCTATGCAGGGTGGCAAGACTCCTCAAAATTCCAAGCAGATGGTTGTTTGCGAAGTGAGTTGGTGTTTCGGCAGAGAAAATAATCACCTAACGTGGGGCTCGAACCCACGACCCTGAGATTAAGAGTCTCATGCTCTACCGACTGAGCTAGCCAGGTATCTCTATATTATTTTTGACTTTTTCGAAAATAGTACATTCCAGTTTCTGATAAATATGGTGATCAGTGAGTGTTGTTGATGGATGCTGTGGTGCAATCTGTTAGCGTGTTGTACTTATACAGCAGTATACAGCAATTAGATGACAAGGTTATGAGTTCAAGCCCCACCAGGAGCAAGTATTCTTCTTGAAGCCTCTGCCTGTCTATTTCTTGTCAAGAAAAGGAGCATTTACTCAATCCATTTAGGAGTACAATTCATCTGTAATAGGGATGTCATTGAGATGACAGGTCAGAGTGCAGGCAGAGATAGAATTCAAATTATTAGCCTTCTGTATCACCAGCTATGCAGGGTGGCAAGACTCCTCAAAATTCCAAGCAGATGGTTGTTTGCGAAGTGAGTTGGTGTTTCGGCAGAGAAAATAATCACCTAACGTGGGGCTCGAACCCACGACCCTGAGATTAAGAGTCTCATGCTCTACCGACTGAGCTAGCCAGGTACCTCTATATTATTTTTGACTTTTTCGAAAATAGTACATTCCAGTTTCTGATAAATATGGTGATCAGTGAGTGTTGTTGATGGATCCTGTGGTGCAATCTGTTAGCGTGTTGTACTTATACAGCAGAATACAGCAATTAGATGACAAGGTTATGAGTTCAAGCCCCACCAGGAGCAAGTATTCTTCTTGAAGCCTCTGCCTGTCTATTTCTTGTCAAGAAAAGGAGCATTTACTCAATCCATTTAGGAGTACAATTAATCTGTAATAGGGATGTCATTGAGATGACAGGTCAGAGTGCAGGCAGAGATAGAATTCAAATTCTTAGCCTTCTGTATCACCAGCTATGCAGGGTGGCAAGACTCCTCAAAATTCCAAGCGGATGGTTGTTTGCGAAGTGAGTTGGTGTTTCGGCAGAGAAAATAATCACCTAACGTGGGGCTCGAACCACGACCCTGAGATTAAGAGTCTCATGCTCTACCGACTGAGCTAGCCAGGTACCTCTATATTATTTTTGACTTTTTCGAAAATAGTACATTCCAGTTTCTGATAAATATGGTGATCAGTGAGTGTTGTTGATGGATCCTGTGGTGCAATCTGTTAGCGTGTTGTACTTATACAGCAGAATACAGCAATTAGATGACAAGGTTATGAGTTCAAGCCCCACCAGGAGCAAGTATTCTTCTTGAAGCCTCTGCCTGTCTATTTCTTGTCAAGAAAAGGAGCATTTACTCAATCCATTTAGGAGTACAATTCATCTGTAATAGGGATGTCATTGAGATGACAGGTCAGAGTGCAGGCAGAGATAGAATTCAAATTCTTAGCCTTCTGTATCACCAGCTATGCAGGGTGGCAAGCCTGCTCGAAATTCCAAGCGGATGGTTGTTTGCGAAGTGAGTTGGTGTTTCGGCAGAGAAAATAATCACCTAACGTGGGGCTCGAACCCACGACCCTGAGATTAAGAGTCTCATGCTCTACCGACTGAGCTGGCCAGGTACCTCTATATTATTATTGACCTTTTCGAAAATAGTACATTCCAGTTTCTGATAAATATGGTGATCAGTGAGTGTTGTTGATGGATGCTGTGGTGCAATCTGTTAGCGTGTTGTACTTATACAGCAGTATACAGCAATTAGATGACAAGGTTATGAGTTCAAGCCCCACCAGGAGCAAGTATTCTTCTTGAAGCCTCTGCCTGTCTATTTCTTGTCAAGAAAAGGAGCATTTACTCAATCCATTTAGGAGTACAATTCATCTGTAATAGGGATGTCATTGAGATGACAGGTCAGAGTGCAGGCAGAGATAGAATTCAAATTATTAGCCTTCTGTATCACCAGCTATGCAGGGTGGCAAGACTCCTCAAAATTCCAAGCAGATGGTTGTTTGCGAAGTGAGTTGGTGTTTCGGCAGAGAAAATAATCACCTAACGTGGGGCTCGAACCCACGACCCTGAGATTAAGAGTCTCATGCTCTACCGACTGAGCTAGCCAGGTACCTCTATATTATTATTGACTTTTTCGAAAATAGTACATTCCAGTTTCTGATAAATATGGTGATCAGTGAGTGTTGTTGATGGATGCTGTGGTGCAATCTGTTAGCGTGTTGTACTTATACAGCAGTATACAGCAATTAGATGACAAGGTTATGAGTTCAAGCCCCACCAGGAGCAAGTATTCTTCTTGAAGCCTCTGCCTGTCTATTTCTTGTCAAGAAAAGGAGCATTTACTCAATCCATTTAGGAGTACAATTCATCTGTAATAGGGATGTCATTGAGATGACAGGTCAGAGTGCAGGCAGAGATAGAATTCAAATTATTAGCCTTCTGTATCACCAGCTATGCAGGGTGGCAAGACTCCTCAAAATTCCAAGCAGATGGTTGTTTGCGAAGTGAGTTGGTGTTTCGGCAGAGAAAATAATCACCTAACGTGGGGCTCGAACCCACGACCCTGAGATTAAGAGTCTCATGCTCTACCGACTGAGCTAGCCAGGTATCTCTATATTATTTTTGACTTTTTCGAAAATAGTACATTCCAGTTTCTGATAAATATGGTGATCAGTGAGTGTTGTTGATGGATCCTGTGGTGCAATCTGTTAGCGTGTTGTACTTATACAGCAGAATACAGCAATTAGATGACAAGGTTATGAGTTCAAGCCCCACCAGGAGCAAGTATTCTTCTTGAAGTCTCTGCCTGTCTATTTCTTGTCAAGAAAAGGAGAATTTACTCAAATCATTTAGGAGTACAATTAATCTGTAATAGGGATGTCATTGAGATGACAGGTCAGAGTGCAGGCAGAGATAGAATTCAAATTCTTAGCCTTCTGTATCACCAGCTATGCAGGGTGGCAAGACTCCTCAAAATTCCAAGCCGATGGTTGTTTGCGAAGTGAGTTGGTGTTTCGGCAGAGAAAATAATCACCTAACGTGGGGCTCGAACACACGACCCTGAGATTAAGAGTCTCATGCTCTACCGACTGAGCTAGCCAGGTACCTCTATATTATTTTTGACTTTTTCGAAAATAGTACATTCCAGTTTCTGATAAATATGGTGATCAGTGAGTGTTGTTGATGGATCATGTGGTGCAATCTGTTAGCGTGTTGTACTTATACAGCAGAATACAGCAATTAGATGACAAGGTTATGAGTTCAAGCCCCACCAGGAGCAAGTATTCTTCTTGAAGCCTCTGCCTGTCTATTTCTTGTCAAGAAAAGGAGCATTTACTCAATCCATTTAGGAGTACAATTCATCTGTAATAGGGATGTCATTGAGATGACAGGTCAGAGTGCAGGCAGAGATAGAATTCAAATTCTTAGCCTTCTGTATCACCAGCTATGCAGGGTGGCAAGCCTGCTCGAAATTCCAAGCGGATGGTTGTTTGCGAAGTGAGTTGGTGTTTCGGCAGAGAAAATAATCACCTAACGTGGGGCTCGAACCCACGACCCTGAGATTAAGAGTCTCATGCTCTACCGACTGAGCTAGCCAGGTACCTCTATATTATTATTGACTTTTCGAAAATAGTACATTCCAGTTTCTGATAAATATGGTGATCAGTGAGTGTTGTTGATGGATGCTGTGGTGCAATCTGTTAGCGTGTTGTACTTATACAGCAGTATACAGCAATTAGATGACAAGGTTATGAGTTCAAGCCCCACCAGGAGCAAGTATTCTTCTTGAAGCCTCTGCCTGTCTATTTCTTGTCAAGAAAAGGAGCATTTACTCAATCCATTTAGGAGTACAATTCATCTGTAATAGGGATGTCATTGAGATGACAGGTCAGAGTGCAGGCAGAGATAGAATTCAAATTATTAGCCTTCTGTATCACCAGCTATGCAGGGTGGCAAGACTCCTCAAAATTCCAAGCAGATGGTTGTTTGCGAAGTGAGTTGGTGTTTCGGCAGAGAAAATAATCACCTAACGTGGGGCTCGAACCCACGACCCTGAGATTAAGAGTCTCATGCTCTACCGACTGAGCTAGCCAGGTACCTCTATATTATTTTGACTTTTTCGAAAATAGTACATTCCAGTTTCTGATAAATATGGTGATCAGTGAGTGTTGTTGATGGATGCTGTGGTGCAATCTGTTAGCGTGTTGTACTTATACAGCAGAATACAGCAATTAGATGACAAGGTTATGAGTTCAAGCCCCACCAGGAGCAAGTATTCTTCTTGAAGCCTCTGCCTGTCTATTTCTTGTCAAGAAAAGGAGCATTTACTCAATCCATTTAGGAGTACAATTCATCTGTAATAGGGATGTCATTGAGATGACAGGTCAGAGTGCAGGCAGAGATAGAATTCAAATTATTAGCCTTCTGTATCACCAGCTATGCAGGGTGGCAAGACTCCTCAAAATTCCAAGCAGATGGTTGTTTGCGAAGTGAGTTGGTGTTTCGGCAGAGAAAATAATCACCTAACGTGGGGCTCGAACCCACGACCCTGAGATTAAGAGTCTCATGCTCTACCGACTGAGCTAGCCAGGTATCTCTATATTATTTTTGACTTTTTCGAAAATAGTACATTCCAGTTTCTGATAAATATGGTGATCAGTGAGTGTTGTTGATGGATCCTGTGGTGCAATCTGTTAGCGTGTTGTACTTATACAGCAGAATACAGCAATTAGATGACAAGGTTATGAGTTCAAGCCCCACCAGGAGCAAGTATTCTTCTTGAAGTCTCTGCCTGTCTATTTCTTGTCAAGAAAAGGAGAATTTACTCAAACATTTAGGAGTACAATTAATCTGTAATAGGGATGTCATTGAGATGACAGGTCAGAGTGCAGGCAGAGATAGAATTCAAATTCTTAGCCTTCTGTATCACCAGCTATGCAGGGTGGCAAGACTCCTCAAAATTCCAAGCCGATGGTTGTTTGCGAAGTGAGTTGGTGTTTCGGCAGAGAAAATAATCACCTAACGTGGGGCTCGAACACACAACCCTGAGATTAAGAGTCTCATGCTCTACCGACTGAGCTAGCAAGGTACCTCTATATTATTTTTGACTTTTTCGAAAATAGTACATTCCAGTTTCTGATAAATATGGTGATCAGTGAGTGTTGTTGATGGATCATGTGGTGCAATCTGTTAGCGTGTTGTACTTATACAGCAGAATACAGCAATTAGATGACAAGGTTATGAGTTCAAGCCCCACCAGGAGCAAGTATTCTTCTTGAAGCCTCTGCCTGTCTATTTCTTGTCAAGAAAAGGAGCATTTACTCAATCCATTTAGGAGTACAATTCATCTGTAATAGGGATGTCATTGAGATGACAGGTCAGAGTGCAGGCAGAGATAGAATTCAAATTCTTAGCCTTCTGTATCACCAGCTATGCAGGGTGGCAAGACTCCTCGAAATTCCAAGCGGATGGTTGTTTGCGAAGTGAGTTGGTGTTTCGGCAGAGAAAATAATCACCTAACGTGGGGCTCGAACCCACGACCCTGAGATTAAGAGTCTCATGCTCTACCGACTGAGCTAGCCAGGTACCTCTATATTATTATTGACTTTTTCGAAAATAGTACATTCCAGTTTCTGATAAATATGGTGATCAGTGAGTGTTGTTGATGGATGCTGTGGTGCAATCTGTTAGCGTGTTGTACTTATACAGCAGTATACAGCAATTAGATGACAAGGTTATGAGTTCAAGCCCCACCAGGAGCAAGTATTCTTCTTGAAGCCTCTGCCTGTCTATTTCTTGTCAAGAAAAGGAGCATTTACTCAATCCATTTAGGAGTACAATTCATCTGTAATAGGGATGTCATTGAGATGACAGGTCAGAGTGCAGGCAGAGATAGAATTCAAATTATTAGCCTTCTGTATCACCAGCTATGCAGGGTGGCAAGACTCCTCAAAATTCCAAGCAGATGGTTGTTTGCGAAGTGAGTTGGTGTTTCGGCAGAGAAAATAATCACCTAACGTGGGGCTCGAACCCACGACCCTGAGATTAAGAGTCTCATGCTCTACCGACTGAGCTAGCCAGGTACCTCTATATTATTATTGACTTTTTCGAAAATAGTACATTCCAGTTTCTGATAAATATGGTGATCAGTGAGTGTTGTTGATGGATCCTGTGGTGCAATCTGTTAGCGTGTTGTACTTATACAGCAGAATACAGCAATTAGATGACAAGGTTATGAGTTCAAGCCCCACCAGGAGCAAGTATTCTTCTTGAAGTCTCTGCCTGTCTATTTCTTGTCAAGAAAAGGAGAATTTACTCAAAACATTTAGGAGTACAATTAATCTGTAATAGGGATGTCATTGAGATGACAGGTCAGAGTGCAGGCAGAGATAGAATTCAAATTCTTAGCCTTCTGTATCACCAGCTATGCAGGGTGGCAAGACTCCTCAAAATTCCAAGCCGATGGTTGTTTGCGAAGTGAGTTGGTGTTTCGGCAGAGAAAATAATCACCTAACGTGGGGCTCGAACACACAACCCTGAGATTAAGAGTCTCATGCTCTACCGACTGAGCTAGCAAGGTACCTCTATATTATTTTTGACTTTTTCGAAAATAGTACATTCCAGTTTCTGATAAATATGGTGATCAGTGAGTGTTGTTGATGGATCATGTGGTGCAATCTGTTAGCGTGTTGTACTTATACAGCAGAATACAGCAATTAGATGACAAGGTTATGAGTTCAAGCCCCACCAGGAGCAAGTATTCTTCTTGAAGCCTCTGCCTGTCTATTTCTTGTCAAGAAAAGGAGCATTTACTCAATCCATTTAGGAGTACAATTCATCTGTAATGGGGATGTCATTGAGATGACAGGTCAGAGTGCAGGCAGAGATAGAATTCAAATTCTTAGCCTTCTGTATCACCAGCTATGCAGGGTGGCAAGCCTGCTCGAAATTCCAAGCGGATGGTTGTTTGCGAAGTGAGTTGGTGTTTCGGCAGAGAAAATAATCACCTAACGTGGGGCTCGAACCCACGACCCTGAGATTAAGAGTCTCATGCTCTACCGACTGAGCTAGCCAGGTACCTCTATATTATTATTGACTTTTTCGAAAATAGTACATTCCAGTTTCTGATAAATATGGTGATCAGTGAGTGTTGTTGATGGATGCTGTGGTGCAATCTGTTAGCGTGTTGTACTTATACAGCAGTATACAGCAATTAGATGACAAGGTTATGAGTTCAAGCCCCACCAGGAGCAAGTATTCTTCTTGAAGCCTCTGCCTGTCTATTTCTTGTCAAGAAAAGGAGCATTTACTCAATCCATTTAGGAGTACAATTCATCTGTAATAGGGATGTCATTGAGATGACAGGTCAGAGTGCAGGCAGAGATAGAATTCAAATTATTAGCCTTCTGTATCACCAGCTATGCAGGGTGGCAAGACTCCTCAAAATTCCAAGCAGATGGTTGTTTGCGAAGTGAGTTGGTGTTTCGGCAGAGAAAATAATCACCTAACGTGGGGCTCGAACCCACGACCCTGAGATTAAGAGTCTCATGCTCTACCGACTGAGCTAGCCAGGTATCTCTATATTATTTTTGACTTTTTCGAAAATAGTACATTCCAGTTTCTGATAAATATGGTGATCAGTGAGTGTTGTTGATGGATCCTGTGGTGCAATCTGTTAGCGTGTTGTACTTATACAGCAGAATACAGCAATTAGATGACAAGGTTATGAGTTCAAGCCCCACCAGGAGCAAGTATTCTTCTTGAAGTCTCTGCCTGTCTATTTCTTGTCAAGAAAAGGAGAATTTACTCAAACATTTAGGAGTACAATTAATCTGTAATAGGGATGTCATTGAGATGACAGGTCAGAGTGCAGGCAGAGATAGAATTCAAATTCTTAGCCTTCTGTATCACCAGCTATGCAGGGTGGCAAGACTCCTCAAAATTCCAAGCCGATGGTTGTTTGCGAAGTGAGTTGGTGTTTCGGCAGAGAAAATAATCACCTAACGTGGGGCTCGAACACACAACCCTGAGATTAAGAGTCTCATGCTCTACCGACTGAGCTAGCAAGGTACCTCTATATTATTTTTGACTTTTTCGAAAATAGTACATTCCAGTTTCTGATAAATATGGTGATCAGTGAGTGTTGTTGATGGATCATGTGGTGCAATCTGTTAGCGTGTTGTACTTATACAGCAGAATACAGCAATTAGATGACAAGGTTATGAGTTCAAGCCCCACCAGGAGCAAGTATTCTTCTTGAAGCCTCTGCCTGTCTATTTCTTGTCAAGAAAAGGAGCATTTACTCAATCCATTTAGGAGTACAATTCATCTGTAATGGGGATGTCATTGAGATGACAGGTCAGAGTGCAGGCAGAGATAGAATTCAAATTCTTAGCCTTCTGTATCACCAGCTATGCAGGGTGGCAAGCCTGCTCGAAATTCCAAGCGGATGGTTGTTTGCGAAGTGAGTTGGTGTTTCGGCAGAGAAAATAATCACCTAACGTGGGGCTCGAACCCACGACCCTGAGATTAAGAGTCTCATGCTCTACCGACTGAGCTAGCCAGGTACCTCTATATTATTATTGACTTTTTCGAAAATAGTACATTCCAGTTTCTGATAAATATGGTGATCAGTGAGTGTTGTTGATGGATGCTGTGGTGCAATCTGTTAGCGTGTTGTACTTATACAGCAGTATACAGCAATTAGATGACAAGGTTATGAGTTCAAGCCCCACCAGGAGCAAGTATTCTTCTTGAAGCCTCTGCCTGTCTATTTCTTGTCAAGAAAAGGAGCATTTACTCAATCCATTTAGGAGTACAATTCATCTGTAATAGGGATGTCATTGAGATGACAGGTCAGAGTGCAGGCAGAGATAGAATTCAAATTATTAGCCTTCTGTATCACCAGCTATGCAGGGTGGCAAGACTCCTCAAAATTCCAAGCAGATGGTTGTTTGCGAAGTGAGTTGGTGTTTCGGCAGAGAAAATAATCACCTAACGTGGGGCTCGAACCCACGACCCTGAGATTAAGAGTCTCATGCTCTACCGACTGAGCTAGCCAGGTATCTCTATATTATTTTTGACTTTTTCGAAAATAGTACATTCCAGTTTCTGATAAATATGGTGATCAGTGAGTGTTGTTGATGGATCCTGTGGTGCAATCTGTTAGCGTGTTGTACTTATACAGCAGAATACAGCAATTAGATGACAAGGTTATGAGTTCAAGCCCCACCAGGAGCAAGTATTCTTCTTGAAGTCTCTGCCTGTCTATTTCTTGTCAAGAAAAGGAGAATTTACTCAATACATTTAGGAGTACAATTAATCTGTAATAGGGATGTCATTGAGATGACAGGTCAGAGTGCAGGCAGAGATAGAATTCAAATTCTTAGCCTTCTGTATCACCAGCTATGCAGGGTGGCAAGACTCCTCAAAATTCCAAGCCGATGGTTGTTTGCGAAGTGAGTTGGTGTTTCGGCAGAGAAAATAATCACCTAACGTGGGGCTCGAACACACAACCCTGAGATTAAGAGTCTCATGCTCTACCGACTGAGCTAGCCAGGTACCTCTATATTATTTTTGACTTTTTCGAAAATAGTACATTCCAGTTTCTGATAAATATGGTGATCAGTGAGTGTTGTTGATGGATCATGTGGTGCAATCTGTTAGCGTGTTGTACTTATACAGCAGAATACAGCAATTAGATGACAAGGTTATGAGTTCAAGCCCCACCAGGAGCAAGTATTCTTCTTGAAGCCTCTGCCTGTCTATTTCTTGTCAAGAAAAGGAGCATTTACTCAATCCATTTAGGAGTACAATTCATCTGTAATGGGGATGTCATTGAGATGACAGGTCAGAGTGCAGGCAGAGATAGAATTCAAATTCTTAGCCTTCTGTATCACCAGCTATGCAGGGTGGCAAGCCTGCTCGAAATTCCAAGCGGATGGTTGTTTGCGAAGTGAGTTGGTGTTTCGGCAGAGAAAATAATCACCTAACGTGGGGCTCGAACCCACGACCCTGAGATTAAGAGTCTCATGCTCTACCGACTGAGCTAGCCAGGTACCTCTATATTATTTTGACTTTTTCGAAAATAGTACATTCCAGTTTCTGATAAATATGGTGATCAGTGAGTGTTGTTGATGGATGCTGTGGTGCAATCTGTTAGCGTGTTGTACTTATACAGCAGAATACAGCAATTAGATGACAAGGTTATGAGTTCAAGCCCCACCAGGAGCAAGTATTCTTCTTGAAGCCTCTGCCTGTCTATTTCTTGTCAAGAAAAGGAGCATTTACTCAATCCATTTAGGAGTACAATTCATCTGTAATAGGGATGTCATTGAGATGACAGGTCAGAGTGCAGGCAGAGATAGAATTCAAATTATTAGCCTTCTGTATCACCAGCTATGCAGGGTGGCAAGACTCCTCAAAATTCCAAGCAGATGGTTGTTTGCGAAGTGAGTTGGTGTTTCGGCAGAGAAAATAATCACCTAACGTGGGGCTCGAACCCACGACCCTGAGATTAAGAGTCTCATGCTCTACCGACTGAGCTAGCCAGGTATCTCTATATTATTTTTGACTTTTTCGAAAATAGTACATTCCAGTTTCTGATAAATATGGTGATCAGTGAGTGTTGTTGATGGATCCTGTGGTGCAATCTGTTAGCGTGTTGTACTTATACAGCAGAATACAGCAATTAGATGACAAGGTTATGAGTTCAAGCCCCACCAGGAGCAAGTATTCTTCTTGAAGTCTCTGCCTGTCTATTTCTTGTCAAGAAAAGGAGAATTTACTCAAAACATTTAGGAGTACAATTAATCTGTAATAGGGATGTCATTGAGATGACAGGTCAGAGTGCAGGCAGAGATAGAATTCAAATTCTTAGCCTTCTGTATCACCAGCTATGCAGGGTGGCAAGACTCCTCAAAATTCCAAGCCGATGGTTGTTTGCGAAGTGAGTTGGTGTTTCGGCAGAGAAAATAATCACCTAACGTGGGGCTCGAACACACAACCCTGAGATTAAGAGTCTCATGCTCTACCGACTGAGCTAGCAAGGTACCTCTATATTATTTTTGACTTTTTCGAAAATAGTACATTCCAGTTTCTGATAAATATGGTGATCAGTGAGTGTTGTTGATGGATCATGTGGTGCAATCTGTTAGCGTGTTGTACTTATACAGCAGAATACAGCAATTAGATGACAAGGTTATGAGTTCAAGCCCCACCAGGAGCAAGTATTCTTCTTGAAGCCTCTGCCTGTCTATTTCTTGTCAAGAAAAGGAGCATTTACTCAATCCATTTAGGAGTACAATTCATCTGTAATGGGGATGTCATTGAGATGACAGGTCAGAGTGCAGGCAGAGATAGAATTCAAATTCTTAGCCTTCTGTATCACCAGCTATGCAGGGTGGCAAGACTCCTCAAAATTCCAAGCCGATGGTTGTTTGCGAAGTGAGTTGGTGTTTCGGCAGAGAAAATAATCACCTAACGTGGGGCTCGAACCCACGACCCTGAGATTAAGAGTCTCATGCTCTACCGACTGAGCTAGCCAGGTACCTCTATATTATTTTTGACTTTTTCGAAAATAGTACATTCCAGTTTCTGATAAATATGGTGATCAGTGAGTGTTGTTGATGGATCATGTGGTGCAATCTGTTAGCGTGTTGTACTTATACAGCAGAATACAGCAATTAGATGACAAGGTTATGAGTTCAAGCCCCACCAGGAGCAAGTATTCTTCTTGAAGTCTCTGCCTGTCTATTTCTTGTCAAGAAAAGGAGCATTTACTCAATCCATTTAGGAGTACAATTCATCTGTAATAGGGATGTCATTGAGATGACAGGTCAGAGTGCAGGCAGAGATAGAATTCAAATTCTTAGCCTTCTGTATCACCAGCTATGCAGGGTGGCAAGACTCCTCAAAATTCCAAGCAGATGGTTGTTTGCGAAGTGAGTTGGTGTTTCGGCAGAGAAAATAATCACCTAACGTGGGGCTCGAACCCACGACCCTGAGATTAAGAGTCTCATGCTCTACCGACTGAGCTAGCCAGGTACCTCTATATTATTATTGACTTTTTCGAAAATAGTACATTCCAGTTTCTGATAAATATGGTGATCAGTGAGTGTTGTTGATGGATCCTGTGGTGCAATCTGTTAGCGTGTTGTACTTATACAGCAGAATACAGCAATTAGATGACAAGGTTATGAGTTCAAGCCCCACCAGGAGCAAGTATTCTTCTTGAAGCCTCTGCCTGTCTATTTCTTGTCAAGAAAAGGAGCATTTACTCAATCCATTTAGGAGTACAATTCATCTGTAATAGGGATGTCATTGAGATGACAGGTCAGAGTGCAGGCAGAGATAGAATTCAAATTATTAGCCTTCTGTATCACCAGCTATGCAGGGTGGCAAGACTCCTCAAAATTCCAAGCAGATGGTTGTTTGCGAAGTGAGTTGGTGTTTCGGCAGAGAAAATAATCACCTAACGTGGGGCTCGAACCCACGACCCTGAGATTAAGAGTCTCATGCTCTACCGACTGAGCTAGCCAGGTATCTCTATATTATTTTTGACTTTTTCGAAAATAGTACATTCCAGTTTCTGATAAATATGGTGATCAGTGAGTGTTGTTGATGGATCCTGTGGTGCAATCTGTTAGCGTGTTGTACTTATACAGCAGAATACAGCAATTAGATGACAAGGTTATGAGTTCAAGCCCCACCAGGAGCAAGTATTCTTCTTGAAGTCTCTGCCTGTCTATTTCTTGTCAAGAAAAGGAGAATTTACTCAAAACATTTAGGAGTACAATTAATCTGTAATAGGGATGTCATTGAGATGACAGGTCAGAGTGCAGGCAGAGATAGAATTCAAATTCTTAGCCTTCTGTATCACCAGCTATGCAGGGTGGCAAGACTCCTCAAAATTCCAAGCCGATGGTTGTTTGCGAAGTGAGTTGGTGTTTCGGCAGAGAAAATAATCACCTAACGTGGGGCTCGAACACACAACCCTGAGATTAAGAGTCTCATGCTCTACCGACTGAGCTAGCAAGGTACCTCTATATTATTTTTGACTTTTTCGAAAATAGTACATTCCAGTTTCTGATAAATATGGTGATCAGTGAGTGTTGTTGATGGATCATGTGGTGCAATCTGTTAGCGTGTTGTACTTATACAGCAGAATACAGCAATTAGATGACAAGGTTATGAGTTCAAGCCCCACCAGGAGCAAGTATTCTTCTTGAAGTCTCTGCCTGTCTATTTCTTGTCAAGAAAAGGAGCATTTACTCAATCCATTTAGGAGTACAATTCATCTGTAATAGGGATGTCATTGAGATGACAGGTCAGAGTGCAGGCAGAGATAGAATTCAAATTCTTAGCCTTCTGTATCACCAGCTATGCAGGGTGGCAAGACTCCTCAAAATTCCAAGCAGATGGTTGTTTGCGAAGTGAGTTGGTGTTTCGGCAGAGAAAATAATCACCTAACGTGGGGCTCGAACCCACGACCCTGAGATTAAGAGTCTCATGCTCTACCGACTGAGCTAGCCAGGTACCTCAATAGTGATTTTGACTTGTTCGAATATCGTACATCCAGTTTCTGCAAAATATGGTGATCAGTGAGTGTTGTTGATGGATCCTGTGGTGCAATCTGTTAGCGTGTTGTACATATACAGCAGAATACAGCAATTAGATGACAAGGTTATGAGTTCAAGTCCCACCAGGAGCAAGTATTCTTCTTGAAGCCTCTGCCTGTCTATTTCTTGTCCAGAAAATGAGCATTTACTCAATCCATTTAGGAGTACAATTCATCTGTAATGGGGATGTCATTGAGATGACAGGTCAGAGTGCAGGCAGAGATAGAATTTAAATTCTTAGCCTTCTGTATCACCAGCTATGCAGGGTGGCAAGCCTGCTCGAAATTCCAAGCGGATGGTTGTTTGCGAAGTGAGTTGGTGCTTCGGCAGAGAAAATAATCACCTAACGTGGGGCTCGAACCCACGAACCCTGAGATTAAGAGTCTCATGCTCTACCGACTGAGCTAGCCAGGTACCTCAATAGTGATTTTGACTTGGTTCGAATATCGTACATCCAGTTTCTGCAAAATATGGTGATCAGTGAGTGTTGTTGATGGATCCTGTGGTGCAATCTGTTAGCGTGTTGTACTTATACAGCAGAATACAGCAATTAGATGACAAGGTTATGAGTTCAAGCCCCACCAGGAGCAAGTATTCTTCTTGAAGCCTCTGCCTGTCTATTTCTTGTCAAGAAAAGGAGCATTTACTCAATCCATTTAGGAGTACAATTCATCTGTAATAGGGATGTCATTGAGATGACAGGTCAGAGTGCAGGCAGAGATAGAATTCAAATTCTTAGCCTTCTGTATCACCAGCTATGCAGGTTGTTAAGCCTCCTCAAAATTCCAAGCGGATGGTTGTTTGCAAAGTGAGTTGGTGCTTCGGCAGAGAAAATAATCACCAACGTGGGGCTCGAACCCACGACCCTGAGATTAAGAGTCTCATGCTCTACCGACTGAGCTAGCCAGGTAACTCAATAGTGATTTTGACTTGGTTCGAATATCGTACATCCAAGTTTCTGCAAAATATGGTGATCAGTGAGTGTTGTTGATGGATCCTGTGGTGCAATCTGTTAGCGTGTTGTACTTATACAGCAGAATACAGCAATTAGATGACAAGGTTATGAGTTCAAGCCCCACCAGGAGCAAGTATTCTTCTTGAAGCCTCTGCCTGTCTATTTCTTGTCAAGAAAAGGAGCATTTACTCAATCCATTTAGGAGTACAATTCATCTGTAATAGGGATGTCATTGAGATGACAGGTCTGAGTGCAGGCAGAGATAGATTTCAAATTATTAGCCTTCTGTATCACCAGCTATGCAGGGTGGCAAGACTCCTCAAAATTCCAAGCAGATGGTTGTTTGCGAAGTGAGTTGGTGTTTCGGCAGAGAAAATAATTACCTAACGTGGGGCTCGAACCCACGACCCTGAGATTAAGAGTCTCATGCTCTACCGACTGAGCTAGCCAGGTACCTCTATATTATTTTTGACTTTTACGAAAATAGTACATTCCAGTTTCTGATAAATATGGTGATCAGTGAGTGTTGTTGATGGATCCTGTGGTGCAATCTGTTAGCGTGTTGTACTTACACAGCAGAATACAGCAATTAGATGACAAGGTTATGAGTTCAAGCCCCACCAGGAGCAAGTATTCTTCTTGAAGTCTCTGCCTGTCTATTTCTTGTCCAGAAAATGAGCATTTACTCAATCCATTTAGGAGTACAATTCATCTGTAATGGGGATGTCATTGAGATGACAGGTCAGAGTGGAGGAAGAGATAGAATTCAAATTCTTAGCCTTCTGTATCACCAGCTATGCAGGTTGTTAAGCCTCCTCAAAATTCCAAGCGGATGGTTGTTTGCAAAGTGAGTTGGTGCTTCGGCAGAGAAAATAATCACCAAACGTGGGGCTCGAACCCACGACCCTGAGATTAAGAGTCTCATGCTCTACCGACTGAGCTAGCCAGGTACCTCAATAGTATTTTGACTTTTTCGAATATCGTACATCCAAGTTTCTGCAAAATATGGTGATCAGTGAGTGTTGTTGATGGATCCTGTGGTGCAATCTGTTAGCGTGTTGTACTTATACAGCAGAATACAGCAATTAGATGACAAGGTTATGAGTTCAAGCCCCACCAGGAGCAAGTATTCTTCTTGAAGCCTCTGCCTGTCTATTTCTTGTCCAGAAAAGGAGCATTTACTCAATCCATTTAGGAGTACAATTCATCTGTAATAGGGATGTCATTGAGATGACAGGTCAGAGTGCAGGCAGAGATAGAATTTAAATTCTTAGCCTTCTGTATCACCAGCTATGCAGGGTGGCAAGCCTGCTCGAAATTCCAAGCGGATGGTTGTTTGCGAAGTGAGTTGGTGCTTCGGCAGAGAAAATAATCACCTAACGTGGGGCTCGAACCCACGACCCTGAGATTAAGAGTCTCATGCTCTACCGACTGAGCTAGCCAGGTACCTAAATATATTTTTGGACTTTTTCGAATATCGTACATCCAAGTTTCTGCAAAATATGGTGATCAGTGAGTGTTGTTGATGGATCCTGTGGTGCAATCTGTTAGCGTGTTGTACATATACAGCAGAATACAGCAATTCGATGACAAGGTTATGAGTTCAAGTCCCACCAGGAGCAAGTATTCTTCTTGAAGCCTCTGCCTGTCTATTTCTTGTCCAGAAAATGAGCATTTACTCAATCCATTTAGGAGTACAATTCATCTGTAATGGGGATGTCATTGAGATGACAGGTCAGAGTGCAGGCAGAGATAGAATTTAAATTCTTAGCCTTCTGTATCACCAGCTATGCAGGGTGGCAAGCCTGCTCGAAATTCCAAGCGGATGGTTGTTTGCGAAGTGAGTTGGTGCTTCGGCAGAGAAAATAATCACCTAACATGGGGCTCGAACCCACTACCCTGAGATTAAGAGTCTCATGCTCTACCGACTGAGCTAGCCAGGTACCCCTATAGTATTTTTGACTTTTTCGAAAATAGTACATTCCAGTTTCTGCAAAATATGGTGATCAGTGAGTGTTGTTGATGGATCCTGTGGTGCAATCTGTTAGCGTGTTGTACTTATACAGCAGAATACAGCAATTAGATTACAAGGTTATGAGTTCAAGCCCCACCAGGAGCAAGTATTCTTCTTGAAGCCTCTGCCTGTCTATTTCTTGTCAAGAAAAGGAGCATTTACTCAATCCATTTAGGAGTACAATTCATCTGTAATAGGGATGTCATTGAGATGACAGGTCAGAGTGCAGGCAGAGATAGATTTCAAATTATTAGCCTTCTGTATCACCAGCTATGCAGGGTGGCAAGACTCCTCAAAATTCCAAGCAGATGGTTGTTTGCGAAGTGAGTTGGTGTTTCGGCAGAGAAAATAATTACCTAACGTGGGGCTCGAACCCACGACCCTGAGATTAAGAGTCTCATGCTCTACCGACTGAGCTAGCCAGGTACCCTATAGTATTTTTGACTTTTTCGAAAATAGTACATTCCAGTTTCTGATAAATATGGTGATCAGTGAGTGTTGTTGATGGATCCTGTGGTGCAATCTGTTAGCGTGTTGTACTAATACAGCAGAATACAGCAATTAGATGACAAGGTTATGAGTTCAAGCCCCACCAGGAGCAAGTATTCTTCTTGAAGTCTCTGCCTGTCTATTTCTTGTCAAGAAAAGGAGAATTTACTCAATCCATTTAGGAGTACAATTAATCTGTAATAGGGATGTCATTGAGATGACAGGTCAGAGTGCAGGCAGAGATAGAATTTAAGTTCTTAGCCTTCAGTATCACCAGCTATGCAGGTTGTTAAGCCTCCTCAAAATTCCAAGCGGATGGTTGTTTGCAAAGTGAGTTGGTGCTTCGGCAGAGAAAATAATCACCCAACGTGGGGCTCGAACCCACGACCCTGAGATTAAGAGTCTCATGCTCTACCGACTGAGCTAGCCAGGTAACTCAATAGTGATTTTGACTTGGTTCGAATATCGTACATCCAAGTTTCTGCAAAATATGGTGATCAGTGAGTGTTGTTGATGGATCCTGTGGTGCAATCTGTTAGCGTGTTGTACTTATACAGCAGAATACAGCAATTAGATTACAAGGTTATGAGTTCAAGCCCCACCAGGAGCAAGTATTCTTCTTGAAGCCTCTGCCTGTCTATTTCTTGTCAAGAAAAGGAGCATTTACTCAATTCATTTAGGAGTACAATTCATCTGTAATAGGGATGTCATTGAGATGACAGGTCAGAGTGCAGGCAGAGATAGAATTCAAATTATTAGCCTTCTGTATCACCAGCTATGCAGGGTGGCAAGCCTGCTCGAAATTCCAAGTGGATGGTTGTTTGCAAAGTGAGTTGGTGCTTCGGCACTGAGCTAGCCAGGTACCTATTTAGGTACCTGAGCTAGCCAGGTACCTAAATATATTTTTGGACTTTTTCGAATATCGTACATCCAAGTTTCTGCAAAATATGGTGATCAGTGAGTGTTGTTGATGGATCCTGTGGTGCAATCTGTTAGCGTGTTGTACATATACAGCAGAATACAGCAATTCGATGACAAGGTTATGAGTTCAAGTCCCACCAGGAGCAAGTATTCTTCTTGAAGCCTCTGCCTGTCTATTTCTTGTCCAGAAAATGAGCATTTACTCAATCCATTTAGGAGTACAATTGATCTGTAATGGGGATGTCATTGAGATGACAGGTCAGAGTGCAGGCAGAGATAGAATTTAAATTCTTAGCCTTCTGTATCACCAGCTATGCAGGGTGGCAAGCCTGCTCGAAATTCCAAGCGGATGGTTGTTTGCGAAGTGAGTTGGTGCTTCGGCAGAGAAAATAATCACCTAACATGGGGCTCGAACCCACGACCCTGAGATTAAGAGTCTCATGCTCTACCGACTGAGCTAGCCAGGTACCCCTATAGTAATTTTGACTTTTTCGAAAATAGTACATTCCAGTTTCTGATAAATATGGTGATCAGTGAGTGTTGTTGATGGATCCTGTGGTGCAATCTGTTAGCGTGTTGTACTTATACAGCAGAATACAGCAATTAGATGACAAGGTTATGAGTTCAAGCCCCACCAGGAGCAAGTATTCTTCTTGAAGTCTCTGCCTGTCTATTTCTTGTCAAGAAAAGGAGAATTTACTCAATCCATTTAAGAGTACAATTAATCTGTAATAGGGATGTCATTGAGATGACAGGTCAGAGTGCAGGCAGAGATAGAATTTAAGTTCTTAGCCTTCAGTATCACCAGCTATGCAGGTTGTTAAGCCTCCTCAAAATTCCAAGCGGATGGTTGTTTGCAAAGTGAGTTGGTGCTTCGGCAGAGAAAATAATCACCCAACGTGGGGCTCGAACCCACGACCCTGAGATTAAGAGTCTCATGCTCTACCGACTGAGCTAGCCAGGTAACTCAATAGTGATTTTGACTTGGTTCGAATATCGTACATCCAAGTTTCTGCAAAATATGGTGATCAGTGAGTGTTGTTGATGGATCCTGTGGTGCAATCTGTTAGCGTGTTGTACATATACAGCAGAATACAGCAATTCGATGACAAGGTTATGAGTTCAAGTCCCACCAGGAGCAAGTATTCTTCTTGAAGCCTCTGCCTGTCTATTTCTTGTCCAGAAAATGAGCATTTACTCAATCCATTTAGGAGTACAATTCATCTGTAATGGGGATGTCATTGAGATGACAGGTCAGAGTGAAGGCAGAGATAGAATTTAAATTCTTAGCCTTCTGTATCACCAGCTATGCAGGGTGGCAAGCCTGCTCGAAATTCCAAGCGGATGGTTGTTTGCGAAGTGAGTTGGTGCTTCGGCAGAGAAAATAATCACCTAACATGGGGCTCGAACCCACGACCCTGAGATTAAGAGTCTCATGCTCTACCGACTGAGCTAGCCAGGTACCCCTATAGTATTGTTGACTTTTTCGAAAATAGTACATTCCAGTTTCTGATAAATATGGTGATCAGTGAGTGTTGTTGATGGATCCTGTGGTGCAATCTGTTAGCGTGTTGTACTTATACAGCAGAATACAGCAATTAGATGACAAGGTTATGAGTTCAAGCCCCACCAGGAGCAAGTATTCTTCTTGAAGTCTCTGCCTGTCTATTTCTTGTCAAGAAAAGGAGAATTTACTCAATCCATTTAAGAGTACAATTAATCTGTAATAGGGATGTCATTGAGATGACAGGTCAGAGTGCAGGCAGAGATAGAATTTAAGTTCTTAGCCTTCAGTATCACCAGCTATGCAGGTTGTTAAGCCTCCTCAAAATTCCAAGCGGATGGTTGTTTGCAAAGTGAGTTGGTGCTTCGGCAGAGAAAATAATCACCCAACGTGGGGCTCGAACCCACGACCCTGAGATTAAGAGTCTCATGCTCTACCGACTGAGCTAGCCAGGTACCTAAATATATTTTTGGACTTTTTCGAATATCGTACATCCAAGTTTCTGCAAAATATGGTGATCAGTGAGTGTTGTTGATGGATCCTGTGGTGCAATCTGTTAGCGTGTTGTACATATACAGCAGAATACAGCAATTCGATGACAAGGTTATGAGTTCAAGCCCCACCAGGAGCAAGTATTCTTCTTGAAGCCTCTGCCTGTCTATTTCTTGTCCAGAAAATGAGCATTTACTCAATCCATTTAGGAGTACAATTCATCTGTAATGGGGATGTCATTGAGATGACAGGTCAGAGTGCAGGCAGAGATAGAATTTAAATTCTTAGCCTTCTGTATCACCAGCTATGCAGGGTGGCAAGCCTGCTCGAAATTCCAAGCGGATGGTTGTTTGCGAAGTGAGTTGGTGCTTCGGCAGAGAAAATAATCACCTAACATGGGGCTCGAACCCACGACCCTGAGATTAAGAGTCTCATGCTCTACCGACTGAGCTAGCCAGGTACCTCAATAGTGATTTTGACTTGGTTCGAATATCGTACATCCCAGTTTCTGCAAAATATGGTGATCAGTGAGTGTTGTTGATGGATGCTGTGGTGCAATCTGTTAGCGTGTTGTACTTATAGAGCAGTATACAGCAATTAGATGACAAGGTTATGAGTTCAAGCCCCACCAGGAGCAAGTATTCTTCTTGAAGCCTCTGCCTGTCTATTTCTTGTCCAGAAAATGAGCATTTACTCAATCCATTTAGGAGTACAATTCATCTGTAATGGGGATGTCATTGAGATGACAGGTCAGAGTGCAGGCAGAGATAGAATTTAAATTCTTAGCCTTCTGTATCACCAGCTATGCAGGGTGGCAAGCCTGCTCGAAATTCCAAGCGGATGGTTGTTTGCGAAGTGAGTTGGTGCTTCGGCAGAGAAAATAATCACCTAACATGGGGCTCGAACCCACGACCCTGAGATTAAGAGTCTCATGCTCTACCGACTGAGCTAGCCAGGTACCCCTATAGTATTTTTGACTTTTTCGAAAATAGTACATTCCAGTTTCTGATAAATATGGTGATCAGTGAGTGTTGTTGATGGATCCTGTGGTGCAATCTGTTAGCGTGTTGTACTATACAGCAGAATACAGCAATTAGATGACAAGGTTATGAGTTCAAGCCCCACCAGGAGCAAGTATTCTTCTTGAAGTCTCTGCCTGTCTATTTCTTGTCAAGAAAAGGAGAATTTACTCAATCCATTTAGGAGTACAATTAATCTGTAATAGGGATGTCATTGAGATGACAGGTCAGAGTGCAGGCAGAGATAGAATTTAAGTTCTTAGCCTTCAGTATCACCAGCTATGCAGGTTGTTAAGCCTCCTCAAAATTCCAAGCGGATGGTTGTTTGCAAAGTGAGTTGGTGCTTCGGCAGAGAAAATAATCACCCAACGTGGGGCTCGAACCCACGACCCTGAGATTAAGAGTCTCATGCTCTACCGACTGAGCTAGCCAGGTACCTCAATAGTATTTTGACTTGTTCGAATATCGTACATCCAAGTTTCTGCAAAATATGGTGATCAGTGAGTGTTGTTGATGGATCCTGTGGTGCAATCTGTTAGCGTGTTGTACTTATACAGCAGAATACAGCAATTAGATTACAAGGTTATGAGTTCAAGCCCCACCAGGAGCAAGTATTCTTCTTGAAGCCTCTGCCTGTCTATTTCTTGTCAAGAAAAGGAGCATTTACTCAATTCATTTAGGAGTACAATTCATCTGTAATAGGGATGTCATTGAGATGACAGGTCAGAGTGCAGGCAGAGATAGAATTCAAATTATTAGCCTTCTGTATCACCAGCTATGCAGGGTGGCAAGCCTGCTCGAAATTCCAAGTGGATGGTTGTTTGCAAAGTGAGTTGGTGCTTCGGCACTGAGCTAGCCAGGTACCTATTTAGGTACCTGAGCTAGCCAGGTACCTAAATATATTTTTGGACTTTTTCGAATATCGTACATCCAAGTTTCTGCAAAATATGGTGATCAGTGAGTGTTGTTGATGGATCCTGTGGTGCAATCTGTTAGCGTGTTGTACATATACAGCAGAATACAGCAATTCGATGACAAGGTTATGAGTTCAAGTCCCACCAGGAGCAAGTATTCTTCTTGAAGCCTCTGCCTGTCTATTTCTTGTCCAGAAAATGAGCATTTACTCAATCCATTTAGGAGTACAATTCATCTGTAATAGGGATGTCATTGAGATGACAGGTCAGAGTGCAGGCAGAGATAGAATTTCAAATTATTAGCCTTCTGTATCACCAGCTATGCAGGGTGGCAAGCCTCCTCGAAATTCCAAGCAGATGGTTGTTTGCGAAGTGAGTTGGTGTTTCGGCAGAGAAAATAATCACCTAACGTGGGGCTCGAACCCACGACCCTGAGATTAAGAGTCTCATGCTCTACCGACTGAGCTAGCCAGGTACCTCTATATTATTTTTGACTTTTACGAAAATAGTACATTCCAGTTTCTGATAAATATGGTGATCAGTGAGTGTTGTTGATGGATCCTGTGGTGCAATCTGTTAGCGTGTTGTACTTATACAGCAGAATACAGCAATTAGATGACAAGGTTATGAGTTCAAGCCCCACCAGGAGCAAGTATTCTTCTTGAAGTCTCTGCCTGTCTATTTCTTGTCAAGAAAAGGAGAATTTACTCAATCCATTTAGGAGTACAATTAATCTGTAATAGGGATGTCATTGAGATGACAGGTCAGAGTGCAGGCAGAGATAGAATTTAAGTTCTTAGCCTTCAGTATCACCAGCTATGCAGGTTGTTAAGCCTCCTCAAAATTCCAAGCGGATGGTTGTTTGCAAAGTGAGTTGGTGCTTCGGCAGAGAAAATAATCACCCAACGTGGGGCTCGAACCCACGACCCTGAGATTAAGAGTCTCATGCTCTACCGACTGAGCTAGCCAGGTAACTCAATAGTGATTTTGACTTGGTTCGAATATCGTACATCCAAGTTTCTGCAAAATATGGTGATCAGTGAGTGTTGTTGATGGATCCTGTGGTGCAATCTGTTAGCGTGTTGTACATATACAGCAGAATACAGCAATTCGATGACAAGGTTATGAGTTCAAGTCCCACCAGGAGCAAGTATTCTTCTTGAAGCCTCTGCCTGTCTATTTCTTGTCCAGAAAATGAGCATTTACTCAATCCATTTAGGAGTACAATTCATCTGTAATGGGGATGTCATTGAGATGACAGGTCAGAGTGCAGGCAGAGATAGAATTTAAATTCTTAGCCTTCTGTATCACCAGCTATGCAGGGTGGCAAGCCTGCTCGAAATTCCAAGCGGATGGTTGTTTGCGAAGTGAGTTGGTGCTTCGGCAGAGAAAATAATCACCTAACATGGGGCTCGAACCCACGACCCTGAGATTAAGAGTCTCATGCTCTACCGACTGAGCTAGCCAGGTACCCCTATAGTATTTTTGACTTTTTCGAAAATAGTACATTCCAGTTTCTGATAAATATGGTGATCAGTGAGTGTTGTTGATGGATCCTGTGGTGCAATCTGTTAGCGTGTTGTACTTATACAGCAGAATACAGCAATTAGATGACAAGGTTATGAGTTCAAGCCCCACCAGGAGCAAGTATTCTTCTTGAAGTCTCTGCCTGTCTATTTCTTGTCAAGAAAAGGAGAATTTACTCAATCCATTTAAGAGTACAATTAATCTGTAATAGGGATGTCATTGAGATGACAGGTCAGAGTGCAGGCAGAGATAGAATTTAAGTTCTTAGCCTTCAGTATCACCAGCTATGCAGGTTGTTAAGCCTCCTCAAAATTCCAAGCGGATGGTTGTTTGCAAAGTGAGTTGGTGCTTCGGCAGAGAAAATAATCACCCAACGTGGGGCTCGAACCCACGACCCTGAGATTAAGAGTCTCATGCTCTACCGACTGAGCTAGCCAGGTACCTAAATATATTTTTGGACTTTTTCGAATATCGTACATCCAAGTTTCTGCAAAATATGGTGATCAGTGAGTGTTGTTGATGGATCCTGTGGTGCAATCTGTTAGCGTGTTGTACATATACAGCAGAATACAGCAATTCGATGACAAGGTTATGAGTTCAAGTCCCACCAGGAGCAAGTATTCTTCTTGAAGCCTCTGCCTGTCTATTTCTTGTCCAGAAAATGAGCATTTACTCAATCCATTTAGGAGTACAATTCATCTGTAATGGGGATGTCATTGAGATGACAGGTCAGAGTGCAGGCAGAGATAGAATTTCAATTCTTAGCCTTCTGTATCACCAGCTATGCAGGGTGGCAAGCCTGCTCGAAATTCCAAGCGGATGGTTGTTTGCGAAGTGAGTTGGTGCTTCGGCAGAGAAAATAATCACCTAACGTGGGGCTCGAACCCACGACCCTGAGATTAAGAGTCTCATGCTCTACCGACTGAGCTAGCCAGGTACCTCAATAGTGATTTTGACTTGGTTCGAATATCGTACATCCCAGTTTCTGCAAAATATGGTGATCAGTGAGTGTTGTTGATGGATGCTGTGGTGCAATCTGTTAGCGTGTTGTACTTATAGAGCAGTATACAGGAATTAGATGACAAGGTTATGAGTTCAAGCCCCACCAGGAGCAAGTATTCTTCTTGAAGCCTCTGCCTGTCTATTTCTTGTCAAGAAAAGGAGCATTTACTCAATCCATTTAGGAGTACAATTCATCTGTAATAGGGATGTCATTGAGATGACAGGTCAGAGTGCAGGCAGAGATAGAATTCAAATTATTAGCCTTCTGTATCACCAGCTACGCAGGGTGGCAAGCCTGCTCGAAATTCCAAGTGGATGGTTGTTTGCAAAGTGAGTTGGTGCTTCGGCACTGAGCTAGCCAGGTACCTATTTAGGTACCTGAGCTAGCCAGGTACCTAAATATATTTTTGGACTTTTTCGAATATCGTACATCCAAGTTTCTGCAAAATATGGTGATCAGTGAGTGTTGTTGATGGATCCTGTGGTGCAATCTGTTAGCGTGTTGTACATATACAGCAGAATACAGCAATTCGATGACAAGGTTATGAGTTCAAGTCCCACCAGGAGCAAGTATTCTTCTTGAAGCCTCTGCCTGTCTATTTCTTGTCCAGAAAATGAGCATTTACTCAATCCATTTAGGAGTACAATTCATCTGTAATGGGGATGTCATTGAGATGACAGGTCAGAGTGCAGGCAGAGATAGAATTTAAATTCTTAGCCTTCTGTATCACCAGCTATGCAGGGTGGCAAGCCTGCTCGAAATTCCAAGCGGATGGTTGTTTGCGAAGTGAGTTGGTGCTTCGGCAGAGAAAATAATCACCTAACATGGGGCTCGAACCCACTACCCTGAGATTAAGAGTCTCATGCTCTACCGACTGAGCTAGCCAGGTACCCCTATAGTATTTTTGACTTTTTCGAAAATAGTACATTCCAGTTTCTGATAAATATGGTGATCAGTGAGTGTTGTTGATGGATCCTGTGGTGCAATCTGTTAGCGTGTTGTACTTATACAGCAGAATACAGCAATTAGATGACAAGGTTATGAGTTCAAGCCCCACCAGGAGCAAGTATTCTTCTTGAAGTCTCTGCCTGTCTATTTCTTGTCAAGAAAAGGAGAATTTACTCAATCCATTTAAGAGTACAATTAATCTGTAATAGGGATGTCATTGAGATGACAGGTCAGAGTGCAGGCAGAGATAGAATTTAAGTTCTTAGCCTTCAGTATCACCAGCTATGCAGGTTGTTAAGCCTCCTCAAAATTCCAAGCGGATGGTTGTTTGCAAAGTGAGTTGGTGCTTCGGCAGAGAAAATAATCACCCAACGTGGGGCTCGAACCCACGACCCTGAGATTAAGAGTCTCATGCTCTACCGACTGAGCTAGCCAGGTACCTCAATATATTTTTGACTTTTTCGAATATCGTACATCCAAGTTTCTGCAAAATATGGTGATCAGTGAGTGTTGTTGATGGATCCTGTGGTGCAATCTGTTAGCGTGTTGTACTTATACAGCAGAATACAGCAATTAGATGACAAGGTTATGAGTTCAAGCCCCACCAGGAGCAAGTATTCTTCTTGAAGCCTCTGCCTGTCTATTTCTTGTCCAGAAAATGAGCATTTACTCAATCCATTTAGGAGTACAATTCATCTGTAATGGGGATGTCATTGAGATGACAGGTCAGAGTGCAGGCAGAGATAGAATTCAAATTCTTAGCCTTCTGTATCACCAGCTATGCAGGGTGGCAAGCCTGCCTCGAAATTCCAAGCGGATGGTTGTTTGCGAAGTGAGTTGGTGCTTCGGCAGAGAAAATAATCACCTAACGTGGGGCTCGAACCCACGACCCTGAGATTAAGAGTCTCATGCTCTACCGACTGAGCTAGCCAGGTACCTCAATAGTGATTTTGACTTGTTCGAATATCGTACATCCAAGTTTCTGCAAAATATGGTGATCAGTGAGTGTTGTTGATGGATCCTGTGGTGCAATCTGTTAGCGTGTTGTACTTATACAGCAGAATACAGCAATTAGATGACAAGGTTATGAGTTCAAGCCCCACCAGGAGCAAGTATTCTTCTTGAAGCCTCTGCCTGTCTATTTCTTGTCCAGAAAATGAGCATTTACTCAATCCATTTAGGAGTACAATTCATCTGTAATAGGGATGTCATTGAGATGACAGGTCAGAGTGCAGGCAGAGATAGAATTTAAATTCTTAGCCTTCTGTATCACCAGCTATGCAGGGTGGCAAGCCTGCTCGAAATTCCAAGCGGATGGTTGTTTGCGAAGTGAGTTGGTGCTTCGGCAGAGAAAATAATCACCTAACGTGGGGCTCGAACCCACGACCCTGAGATTAAGAGTCTCATGCTCTACCGACTGAGCTAGCCAGGTACCCTATAGTATTTTTGACTTTTTCGAAATAGTACATTCCAGTTTCTGATAAATATGGTGATCAGTGAGTGTTGTTGATGGATCCTGTGGTGCAATCTGTTAGCGTGTTGTACTTATACAGCAGAATACAGCAATTAGATGACAAGGTTATGAGTTCAAGCCCCACCAGGAGCAAGTATTCTTCTTGAAGCCTCTGCCTGTCTATTTCTTGTCAAGAAAAGGAGAATTTACTCAATCCATTTAGGAGTACAATTAATCTGTAATAGGGATGTCATTGAGATGACAGGTCAGAGTGCAGGCAGAGATAGAATTTAAATTCTTAGCCTTCTGTATCACCAGCTATGCAGGTTGTTAAGCCTCCTCAAAATTCCAAGCGGATGGTTGTTTGCAAAGTGAGTTGGTGCTTCGGCAGAGAAAATAATCACCCAACGTGGGGCTCGAACCCACGACCCTGAGATTAAGAGTCTCATGCTCTACCGACTGAGCTAGCCAGGTACCTCAATATATTTTTGACTTTTTCGAATATCGTACATCCAAGTTTCTGCAAAATATGGTGATCAGTGAGTGTTGTTGATGGATCCTGTGGTGCAATCTGTTAGCGTGTTGTACATATACAGCAGAATACAGCAATTCGATGACAAGGTTATGAGTTCAAGTCCCACCAGGAGCAAGTATTCTTCTTGAAGCCTCTGCCTGTCTATTTCTTGTCCAGAAAATGAGCATTTACTCAATCCATTTAGGAGTACAATTCATCTGTAATGGGGATGTCATTGAGATGACAGGTCAGAGTGCAGGCAGAGATAGAATTTAAATTCTTAGCCTTCTGTATCACCAGCTATGCAGGGTGGCAAGCCTGCTCGAAATTCCAAGCGGATGGTTGTTTGCGAAGTGAGTTGGTGCTTCGGCAGAGAAAATAATCACCTAACATGGGGCTCGAACCCACGACCCTGAGATTAAGAGTCTCATGCTCTACCGACTGAGCTAGCCAGGTACCCCTATAGTATTTTTGACTTTTTCGAAATAGTACATTCCAGTTTCTGATAAATATGGTGATCAGTGAGTGTTGTTGATGGATCCTGTGGTGCAATCTGTTAGCGTGTTGTACTTATACAGCAGAATACAGCAATTAGATGACAAGGTTATGAGTTCAAGCCCCACCAGGAGCAAGTATTCTTCTTGAAGTCTCTGCCTGTCTATTTCTTGTCAAGAAAAGGAGAATTTACTCAATCCATTTAAGAGTACAATTAATCTGTAATAGGGATGTCATTGAGATGACAGGTCAGAGTGCAGGCAGAGATAGAATTTAAGTTCTTAGCCTTCAGTATCACCAGCTATGCAGGTTGTTAAGCCTCCTCAAAATTCCAAGCGGATGGTTGTTTGCAAAGTGAGTTGGTGCTTCGGCAGAGAAAATAATCACCCAACGTGGGGCTCGAACCCACGACCCTGAGATTAAGAGTCTCATGCTCTACCGACTGAGCTAGCCAGGTACCTAAATATATTTTTGGACTTTTTCGAATATCGTACATCCAAGTTTCTGCAAAATATGGTGATCAGTGAGTGTTGTTGATGGATCCTGTGGTGCAATCTGTTAGCGTGTTGTACATATACAGCAGAATACAGCAATTCGATGACAAGGTTATGAGTTCAAGTCCCACCAGGAGCAAGTATTCTTCTTGAAGCCTCTGCCTGTCTATTTCTTGTCCAGAAAATGAGCATTTACTCAATCCATTTAGGAGTACAATTCATCTGTAATGGGGATGTCATTGAGATGACAGGTCAGAGTGCAGGCAGAGATAGAATTCAATTCTTAGCCTTCTGTATCACCAGCTATGCAGGGTGGCAAGCCTGCTCGAAATTCCAAGCGGATGGTTGTTTGCGAAGTGAGTTGGTGCTTCGGCAGAGAAAATAATCACCTAACGTGGGGCTCGAACCCACGACCCTGAGATTAAGAGTCTCATGCTCTACCGACTGAGCTAGCCAGGTACCTCAATAGTGATTTTGACTTGGTTCGAATATCGTACATCCCAGTTTCTGCAAAATATGGTGATCAGTGAGTGTTGTTGATGGATGCTGTGGTGCAATCTGTTAGCGTGTTGTACTTATAGAGCAGTATACAGCAATTAGATGACAAGGTTATGAGTTCAAGCCCCACCAGGAGCAAGTATTCTTCTTGAAGCCTCTGCCTGTCTATTTCTTGTCAAGAAAAGGAGCATTTACTCAATCCATTTAGGAGTACAATTCATCTGTAATAGGGATGTCATTGAGATGACAGGTCAGAGTGCAGGCAGAGATAGAATTCAAATTATTAGCCTTCTGTATCACCAGCTATGCAGGGTGGCAAGCCTGCTCGAAATTCCAAGTGGATGGTTGTTTGCAAAGTGAGTTGGTGCTTCGGCACTGAGCTAGCCAGGTACCTATTTAGGTACCTGAGCTAGCCAGGTACCTAAATATATTTTTGGACTTTTTCGAATATCGTACATCCAAGTTTCTGCAAAATATGGTGATCAGTGAGTGTTGTTGATGGATCCTGTGGTGCAATCTGTTAGCGTGTTGTACATATACAGCAGAATACAGCAATTCGATGACAAGGTTATGAGTTCAAGTCCCACCAGGAGCAAGTATTCTTCTTGAAGCCTCTGCCTGTCTATTTCTTGTCCAGAAAATGAGCATTTACTCAATCCATTTAGGAGTACAATTCATCTGTAATGGGGATGTCATTGAGATGACAGGTCAGAGTGCAGGCAGAGATAGAATTTAAATTCTTAGCCTTCTGTATCACCAGCTATGCAGGGTGGCAAGCCTGCTCGAAATTCCAAGCGGATGGTTGTTTGCGAAGTGAGTTGGTGCTTCGGCAGAGAAAATAATCACCTAACATGGGGCTCGAACCCACGACCCTGAGATTAAGAGTCTCATGCTCTACCGACTGAGCTAGCCAGGTACCCCTATAGTATTTTTGACTTTTTCGAAATAGTACATTCCAGTTTCTGATAAATATGGTGATCAGTGAGTGTTGTTGATGGATCCTGTGGTGCAATCTGTTAGCGTGTTGTACTTATACAGCAGAATACAGCAATTAGATGACAAGGTTATGAGTTCAAGCCCCACCAGGAGCAAGTATTCTTCTTGAAGTCTCTGCCTGTCTATTTCTTGTCAAGAAAAGGAGAATTTACTCAATCCATTTAGGAGTACAATTAATCTGTAATAGGGATGTCATTGAGATGACAGGTCAGAGTGCAGGCAGAGATAGAATTTAAGTTCTTAGCCTTCTGTATCACCAGCTATGCAGGGTGGCAAGCCTGCTCGAAATTCCAAGCGGATGGTTGTTTGCGAAGTGAGTTGGTGCTTCGGCAGAGAAAATAATCACCTAACGTGGGGCTCGAACCCACGACCCTGAGATTAAGAGTCTCATGCTCTACCGACTGAGCTAGCCAGGTACCCTAATAGTATTTTTGACTTTTTCGAATATCGTACATTCCAGTTTCTGCAAAATATGGTGATCAGTGAGTGTTGTTGATGGATCCTGTGGTGCAATCTGTTAGCGTGTTGTACTTATACAGCAGAATACAGCAATTAGATGACAAGGTTATGAGTTCAAGCCCCACCAGGAGCAAGTATTCTTCTTGAAGCCTCTGCCTGTCTATTTCTTGTCAAGAAAAGGAGCATTTACTCAATCCATTTAGGAGTACAATTAATCTGTAATAGGGATGTCATTGAGATGACAGGTCAGAGTGCAGGCAGAGATAGAATTTCAATTCTTAGCCTTCTGTATCACCAGCTATGCAGGTGGTAAGCCTCCTCAAAATTCCAAGCGGATGGTTGTTTGCGAAGTGAGTTGGTGCTTCGGCAGAGAAAATAATCACCCTAACGTGGGGCTCGAACCCACGACCCTGAGATTAAGAGTCTCATGCTCTACCGACTGAGCTAGCCAGGTACCTAATATATTTTTGACTTTTTCGAATATCGTACATCCAAGTTTCTGCAAAATATGGTGATCAGTGAGTGTTGTTGATGGATCCTGTGGTGCAATCTGTTAGCGTGTTGTACTTATACAGCAGAATACAGCAATTAGATGACAAGGTTATGAGTTCAAGTCCCCACCAGGAGCAAGTATTCTTCTTGAAGCCTCTGCCTGTCTATTTCTTGTCCAGAAAAGGAGCATTTACTCAATCCATTTAGGAGTACAATTCATCTGTAATGGGGATGTCATTGAGATGACAGGTCAGAGTGCAGGCAGAGATAGAATTTAAATTCTTAGCCTTCTGTATCACCAGCTATGCAGGGTGGCAAGCCTGCTCGAAATTCCAAGCGGATGGTTGTTTGCGAAGTGAGTTGGTGCTTCGGCAGAGAAAATAATCACCTAACGTGGGGCTCGAACCCACGACCCTGAGATTAAGAGTCTCATGCTCTACCGACTGAGCTAGCCAGGTACCTCAATAGTATTTTTGACTTTTTCGAATATCGTACATCCAAGTTTCTGCAAAATATGGTGATCAGTGAGTGTTGTTGATGGATCCTGTGGTGCAATCTGTTAGCGTGTTGTACATATACAGCAGAATACAGCAATTCGATGACAAGGTTATGAGTTCAAGTCCCACCAGGAGCAAGTATTCTTCTTGAAGCCTCTGCCTGTCTATTTCTTGTCCAGAAAATGAGCATTTACTCAATCCATTTAGGAGTACAATTCATCTGTAATGGGGATGTCATTGAGATGACAGGTCAGAGTGCAGGCAGAGATAGAATTTAAATTCTTAGCCTTCTGTATCACCAGCTATGCAGGGTGGCAAGCCTGCTCGAAATTCCAAGCGGATGGTTGTTTGCGAAGTGAGTTGGTGCTTCGGCAGAGAAAATAATCACCTAACATGGGGCTCGAACCCACGACCCTGAGATTAAGAGTCTCATGCTCTACCGACTGAGCTAGCCAGGTACCCCTATAGTATTTTTGACTTTTTCGAAATAGTACATTCCAGTTTCTGATAAATATGGTGATCAGTGAGTGTTGTTGATGGATCCTGTGGTGCAATCTGTTAGCGTGTTGTACTTATACAGCAGAATACAGCAATTAGATGACAAGGTTATGAGTTCAAGCCCCACCAGGAGCAAGTATTCTTCTTGAAGTCCTCTGCCTGTCTATTCTTGTCAAGAAAAGGAGCATTTACTCAATCCATTTAAGAGTACAATTAATCTGTAATAGGGATGTCATTGAGATGACAGGTCAGAGTGCAGGCAGAGATAGAATTAAGTTTCTTAGCCTTCAGTATCACCAGCTATGCAGGTTGTTAAGCCTCCTCAAAATTCCAAGCGGATGGTTGTTTGCAAAGTGAGTTGGTGCTTCGGCAGAGAAAATAATCACCCAACGTGGGCTCGAACCCACGACCCTGAGATTAAAGTCTCATGCTCTACCGACTGAGCTAGCCAGGTACCTAAATATATTTTGGACTTTTCGAATATCGTACATCCAAGTTCTGCAAAAATATGGTGATCAGTGAGTGTTGTTGATGGATCCTGTGGTGCAATCTGTTAGCGTGTTGTACTATACAGGAAGGATATCAGTAATAGATGGTTGAGGGTAGAGGAAGGACATCAGTAATAGGTTGAGGTAGAGGAAGGACATCAGTAATAGATGATTGGGGTAGAGGAAGGACATCAGTAATAGATGGTTGAGGGTAGAGGAAGGACATCAGTAATAGATGTTGAGGGTAGAGGAAGGACATCAGTAATAGATGGGTTGAGGGTAGAGGAAGGACATCAGAAATAATGGTTGAGGGTAGAGGAAGGACATCAGTAATAGATGGGAGAGGTTGAGGGTAGAGGAAGGACATCAGTAATAGATGGGAGAGGTTGAGGTAGAGGAAGGACATCAGTAGTAGATGGGGAGAGGTTGAGGGTAGAGGATGGAAATCAGTAATAGATGGTTGAGGGTAGAGGAAGGATATCAGTAATAGATGGGAGAGGTTGAGGATAGAGGAAGGACATCAGTAATAGATGGTTGAGGGTAGAGGAAGGACATCAGTAATAGATGGGAGAGGTTGAGGGTAGAGGAAGGACATCAGTAATAGATGGGAGAGGGTAGAGGAAGGACATCAGTAATAGATGGGAGAGGGTAGAGGAAGGACATCAGTAATAGATGGTTGAGGGTAGAGGAAGGACATCAGAAATAGATGGTTGAGGGTGAGGAAGGGACATCAGTAATAGATGGTTGAGGTTAGAGGAAGGACATCAGAAATAGATGGTGAGGGTAGAGGAAGGACATCAGTAATAGATGGTTGAGGGTAGAGGAAGGACATCAGTAATAGATGGTTGAGGGTAGAGGAAGGACATCAGTAATAGATGGTTGAGGGTAGAGGAAGGACATCAGAAATAGATGGTTGAGGGTAGAGGAAGGACATCAGTAATAGATGGTTGAGGGTAAAGGAAGGACATCAGTAATAGATGTTGAGGGTAGAGGAAGGACATCAGAATAGATGGTTGAGGGTAGAGGAAGGACATCAGTAATAGATGGTTGAGGGTAGAGGAAGGACATCAGTAATATATGGAGGGGTTGAGGGTAGAGGAAGGACATCAGTAATAGATGGTTGAGGGTAGAGGAAGGACATCAGTAACAGATAGGAGAGGTTGAGGGTAGAGGAAGGACATCAGTAGTAGATGGGAGAGGTTGAGGATAGAGGAAGGACATCAGTAATAGATGGTTGAGGGTAGAGGAAGGACATCAGTAATAGATGGAGAGGTTGAGGATAGAGGAAGGACATCAGTAATAGATGGTTGAGGGTAGAGGAAGGACATCAGTAATAGATGGGAGAGGTTGAGGGTAGAGGAAGGACATCAGTAATATGGAGAGGGTAGAGGAAGGACATCAGTAATAGATGGTTGAGGGTAGAGGAAGGACATCAGTAATAGATGGTTGAGGGTAGAGGAAGGACATCAGAAATAGATGGTTGAGGGTAGAGGAAGGACATCAGTAATAGATGGGAGGGTTGAGGGTAGAGGAAGGACATCAGTAATAGATGGGAGAGGTTGAGGGTAGAGGAAGGACATCAGTAGTAGATGGGAGAGGTTGAGGGTAGAGGATGGAAATCAGTAATAGATGGTTGAGGGTAGAGGAAGGATATCAGTAATAGATGGGAGAGGTTGAGGATAGAGGAAGGACATCAGTAATAGATGGTTGAGGGAGAGGAAGGACATCAGTAATAGATGGGAGAGGTTGAGGGTAGAGGAAGGACATCAGTAATAGATGGGAGAGGGTAGAGGAAGGACATCAGTAATAGATGGGAGAGGGTAGAGGAAGGACATCAGTAATAGATGGTTGAGGGTAGAGGAAGGACATCAGAAATAGATGGTTGAGGGTAGAGGAAGGACATCAGTAATAGATGGTTGAGGGTAGAGGAAGGACATCAGAAATAGATGGTTGAGGGTAGAGGAAGGACATCAGTAATAGATGGTTGAGGGTAGAGGAAGGACATCAGTAATAGATGGTTGAGGGTAGAGGAAGGACATCAGTAATAGATGGTTGAGGGTAGAGGAAGGACATCAGAAATAGATGGTTGAGGGTAGAGGAAGGACATCAGTAATAGATGGTTGAGGGTAAAGGAAGGACATCAGTAATAGATGGTTAGGGGGTAGAGGAAGGACATCAGAAATAGATGGTTGAGGGTAGAGGAAGGACATCAGTAATAGATGGTTGAGGGTAGAGGAAGGACATCAGTAATATATGGGAGGGGTTGAGGGTAGAGGAAGGACATCAGTAATAGATGGTTGAGGGTAGAGGAAGGACATCAGTAACAGATAGGAGAGGTTGAGGGTAGAGGAAGGACATCAGTAGTAGATGGGAGAGGTTGAGGATAGAGGAAGGACATCAGTAATAGATGGTTGAGGGTAGAGGAAGACATCAGTAATAGATGGGAGAGGTTGAGGATAGAGGAAGGACATCAGTAATAGATGGTTGAGGGTAGAGGAAGGACATCAATAGATGGAGAGGTTGAGGGTAGAGGAAGGACATCAGTAATAGATGGAGAGGGTAGAGGAAGGACATCAGTAATAGATGGGAGAGGGTAGAGGAAGGACATCAGTAATAGATGGTTGAGGGTAGAGGAAGGACATCAGTAATAGATGGTTGAGGGTAGAGGAAGGACATCAGTAATAGATGGTTGAGGGTAGAGGAAGGACATCAGTAATAGATGGGAGAGGTTGAGGGTAGAGGAAGGACATCAGTAATAGATGGGAGAGTTGAGGGTAGAGGAAGGACATCAGTAATAGATGGGAGAGGTTGAGGTAGAGGATGGAAATCAGTAATAGATGGTTGAGGGTAGAGGAAGGACATCAGTAATAGATGGGAGAGGTGAGGATAGAGGAAGGACATCAGTAATAGATGGTTGAGGGTAGAGAAGGACATCAGTAATAGATGGGAGAGGTTGAGGTAGAGGAAGGACATCAGTAATAGATGGAGAGGTAGAGGAAGGACATCAGTAATAGATGGGAGAGGGTAGAGGAAGGACATCAGTAATAGATGGTTGAGGGTAGAGGAGGACATCAGAATAGATGGTTGAGGGTAGAGGAAGGACATCAGTAATAGATGGTTGAGGGTAGAGGAAGGACATCAGAAATAGATGGTTGAGGGTAGAGGAAGGACATCAGTAATAGATGGTTGAGGGTAGAGGAAGGACATCAGTAATAGATGGTTGAGGGTAGAGGAAGGACATCAGTAATAGATGGTTGAGGGTAGAGGAAGGACATCAGAAATAGATGGTTGAGGGTAGAGGAAGGACATCAGTAATAGATGGTTGAGGGTAGAGGAAGGACATCAGTAATAGATGGTTGAGGGTAGAGGAAGGACATCAGAAATAGATGGTTGAGGGTAGAGGAAGGACATCAGTAATAGATGGTTGAGGGTAGAGGAAGGACATCAGTAATATATGGGAGGGTTGAGGGTAGAGGAAGGACATCAGTAATAGATGGTTGAGGGTAGAGGAAGGACATCAGTACAGATAGGAGAGGTTGAGGTAGAGGAAGGACATCAGTAATAGATGGGAGAGGTTGAGATAGAGGAAGGACATCAGTAATAGATGGTTGAGGGTAGAGGAAGGACATCAGTAATAGATGGGAGAGGTTGAGGGTAGAGGAAGGACATCAGTAATAGATGGTTGAGGGTAGAGGAAGGACATCAGTAATAGATGGTTGAGGGTAGAGGAAGGACATCAGTAATAGATGGTTGAGGGTAGAGGAAGGACATCAGTAATAGATGGTTGAGGGTAGAGGAAGGACATCAGTAATAGATGGGAGAGGGTAGAGGAAGGACATCAGTAATAGATGGTTTGAGGGTAGAGGAAGGACATCAGTAATAGATGGTTGAGGTAGAGGAAGGACATCAGTAATAGATGGTTGAGGGTAGAGGAAGGACATCAGTAATAGATGGTTGAGGGTAGAGGAAGGACATCAGTAATAGATGGTTGAGGGTAGAGGAAGGACATCAGTAATAGATGTTGAGGGTAGAGGAAGGACATCAGTAATAGATGTTGAGGGTAGAGGAAGGACATCAGTAATAGATGGTTGAGGGTAGAGGAAGGACATCAGTAATAGATGGTTGAGGGTAGAGGAAGGACATCAGTAATAGATGGTTGAGGGTAGAGGAAGGACATCAGTAATAGATGGTTGAGGAGAGGAAGGACATCAGTAATAGATGGTTGAGGGTAGAGGAAGGACATCAGTAATAGATGGTTGAGGGTAGAGGAAGGACATCAGTAATAGATGGTTGAGGGGTAGAGGAAAGGACATCAGTAATAGATGGTTGAGGGTAGAGGAAGGACATCAGTAATAGATGGTTGAGGTAGAGGAAGGACATCAGTTATAGATGGTTGAGGGGTAGAGGAAGGACATCAGTAATAGATGTTGAGGGTAGAGGAAGGACATCAGTAATAGATGGTTGAGGGTAGAGGAAGGACATCAGTAATGTCATTGAGATGACAGGTCAGAGTGCAGAAGAGATAGCATAGAATTGAAAAGTATTAGCCTCTGTATCACCAGCTATGCAGGGTGGCAAGAACTCCTCAAAATTCCAAGCAGATGGTGTTTTGCGAAGTGAGTTGTGTTGTTCTGGCGCAGAGAAAATAATCACCTAACGTGAGGGGTCGAACCCACGACCCTGATATTAAGAGTCTCATGCTCTACCGACTGAGCTAGCCAGGTACCTAAATATATTTTTTGGACTTTTTCGAATATCGTACATCCAAGTTTCTGCAAAATATGGTGATCAGTGAGTGTTGTTGATGGATCCTGTGGTGCAATCTGTTAGCGTGTTGTACATATACAGCAGAATACAGCAATTCGATGACAAGGTTATGAGTTCAAGTCCCACCAGGAGCAAGTATTCTTCTTGAAGCCTCTGCCTGTCTATTTCTTGTCAAGAAAAGGAGCATTTACTCAATCCATTTAGGAGTACAATTAATTGTAATAGGGATGTCATTGAGATGACAGGTCAGAGTGCAGGCAGAGATAGAATTTAAATTCTTAGCCTTCAGTATCACCAGCTATGCAGGTTGTTAAGCCTCCTCAAAATTCCAAGCGGATGGTTGTTTGCAAAGTGAGTTGGTGCTTCGGCAGAGAAAATAATCACCCAACGTGGGGCTCGAACCCAAGACCCTGAGAATAAGAGTCTCATGCTCTACCGACTGAGCTAGCCAGGTAACTCAATAGTGATTATGACTTGGTTCGAATATCGTACATCCAAGTTTCTGCAAAATATGGTGATCAGTGAGTGTTGTTGATGGATCCTGTGGTGCAATCTGTTAGCGTGTTGTACTTATACAGCAGAATACAGCAATTAGATGACAAGGTTATGAGTTCAAGCCCCACCAGGAGCAAGTATTCTTCTTGAAGCCTCTGCCTGTCTATTTCTTGTCAAGAAAAGGAGCATTTACTCAATCCATTTAGGAGTACAATTAATCTGTAATGGGGATGTCATTGAGATGACAGGTCAGAGTGCAGGAAGAGATAGAATTCAAATTTTAGCCTTCTGTATCACCAGCTATGCAGGTTGTTAAGCCTCCTCAAAATTCCAAGCGGATGGTTGTTTGCAAAGTGAGTTGGTGCTTCGGCAGAGAAAATAATCACCCAACGTGGGGCTCGAACCCACGACCCTGAGATTAAGAGTCTCATGCTCTACCGACTGAGCTAGCCAGGTAACTCAATAGTGATTATGACTTGGTTCGAATATCGTACATCCAAGTTTCTGCAAAATATGGTGATCAGTGAGTGTTGTTGATGGATCCTGTGGTGCAATCTGTTAGCGTGTTGTACATATACAGCAGAATACAGCAATTCGATGACAAGGTTATGAGTTCAAGTCCCACCAGGAGCAAGTATTCTTCTTGAAGCCTCTGCCTGTCTATTTCTTGTCCAGAAAATGAGCATTTACTCAATCCATTTAGGAGTACAATTCATCTGTAATGGGGATGTCATTGAGATGACAGGTCAGAGTGCAGGAAGAGATAGAATTGAAATTATTAGCCTTCTGTATCACCAGCTATGCAGGGTGGCAAGCCTGCCTCGAAATTCCAAGCGGATGGTTGTTTGCGAAGTGAGTTGGTGCTTCGGCAGAGAAAATAATCACCTAACGTGGGGCTCGAACCCACGACCCTGAGATTAAGAGTCTCATGCTCTACCGACTGAGCTAGCCAGGTACCTCCATATTATTTTTGACTTTTACGAAAATAGTACATTCCAGTTTCTGATAAATATGGTGATCAGTGAGTGTTGTTGATGGATCCTGTGGTGCAATCTGTTAGCGTGTTGTACTTATACAGCAGAATACAGCAATTAGATGACAAGGTTTTGAGTTCAAGCCCCACCAGGAGCAAGTATTCTTCTTGAAGCCTCTGCCTGTCTATTTCTTGTCAAGAAAAGGAGCATTTACTCAAAACATTTAGGAGTACAATTAATCTGTAATAGGGATGTCATTGAGATGACAGGTCAGAGTGCAGGCAGAGATAGAATTCAAATTCTTAGCCTTCTGTATCACCAGCTATGCAGGGTGGCAAGACTCCTCAAAATTCCAAGCAGATGGTTGTTTGCGAAGTGAGTTGGTGTTTCGGCATAGAAATTAATCACCTAACGTGGGGCTCGAACCCACGACCCTGAGATTAAGAGTCTCATGCTCTACCGACTGAGCTAGCCAGGTACCTAAATATATTTTTGGACTTTTTCGAATATCGTACATCCAAGCATTCTGCAAAATATGGTGATCAGTGAGTGTTGTTGATGGATCCTGTGGTGCAATCTGTTAGCGTGTTGTACATATACAGCAGAATACAGCAATTCGATGACAAGGTTATGAGTTCAAGTCCCACCAGGAGCAAGTATTCTTCTTGAAGCCTCTGCCTGTCTATTTCTTGTCAAGAAAAGGAGCATTTACTCAATCCATTTAGGAGTACAATTAATTTGTAATAGGGATGTCATTGAGATGACAGGTCAGAGTGCAGGCAGAGATAGAATTCAAATTCTTAGCCTTCTGTATCACCAGCTATGCAGGGTGGCAAGACTCCTCAAAATTCCAAGCAGATGGTTGTTTGCGAAGTGAGTTGGTGTTTCGGCAGAGAAAATAATTACCTAACGTGGGGCTCGAACCCACGACCCTGAGATTAAGAGTCTCATGCTCTACCGACTGAGCTAGCCAGGTACCTCTATATTATTTTTGACTTTTACGAAAATAGTACATTCCAGTTTCTGATAAATATGGTGATCAGTGAGTGTTGTTGATGGATCCTGTGGTGCAATCTGTTAGCGTGTTGTACTTACACAGCAGAATACAGCAATTAGATGACAAGGTTATGAGTTCAAGCCCCACCAGGAGCAAGTATTCTTCTTGAAGTCTCTGCCTGTCTATTTCTTGTCAGGAAAAGGAGAATTTACTCAATCCATTTAGGAGTACAATTAATCTGTAATAGGGATGTCATTGAGATGACAGGTCAGAGTGCAGGCAGAGATAGAATTTAAATTCTTAGCCTTCAGTATCACCAGCTATGCAGGTTGTTAAGCCTCCTCAAAATTCCAAGCGGATGGTTGTTTGCAAAGTGAGTTGGTGCTTCGGCAGAGAAAATAATCACCCAACGTGGGGCTCGAACCCACGACCCTGAGATTAAGAGTCTCATGCTCTACCGACTGAGCTAGCCAGGTAACTCAATAGTGATTATGACTTGGTTCGAATATCGTACATCCAAGTTTCTGCAAAATATGGTGATCAGTGAGTGTTGTTGATGGATCCTGTGGTGCAATCTGTTAGCGTGTTGTACTTATACAGCAGAATACAGCAATTAGATGACAAGGTTATGAGTTCAAGCCCCACCAGGAGCAAGTATTCTTCTTGAAGCCTCTGCCTGTCTATTTCTTGTCAAGAAAAGGAGCATTTACTCAATCCATTTAGGAGTACAATTAATCTGTAATGGGGATGTCATTGAGATGACAGGTCAGAGTGCAGGAAGAGATAGAATTCAAATTTTTAGCCTTCTGTATCACCAGCTATGCAGGTTGTTAAGCCTCCTCAAAATTCCAAGCGGATGGTTGTTTGCAAAGTGAGTTGGTGCTTCGGCAGAGAAAATAATCACCCAACGTGGGGCTCGAACCCACGACCCTGAGATTAAGAGTCTCATGCTCTACCGCCTGAGCTAGCCAGGTAACTCAATAGTGATTATGACTTGGTTCGAATATCGTACATCCAAGTTTCTGCAAAATATGGTGATCAGTGAGTGTTGTTGATGGATCCTGTGGTGCAATCTGTTAGCGTGTTGTACTTATACAGCAGAATACAGCAATTAGATGACAAGGTTATGAGTTCAAGTCCCACCAGGAGCAAGTATTCTTCTTGAAGCCTCTGCCTGTCTATTTCTTGTCCAGAAAAGGAGCATTTACTCAATCCATTTAGGAGTACAATTAATCTGTAATAGGGGATGTCATTGAGATGACAGGTCAGAGTGCAGGCAGAGATAGAATTAAATTCTTAGCCTTCTGTATCACCAGCTATGCAGGGTGGCAAGCCTGCTCGAAATTCCAAGCGGATGGTTGTTTGCGAAGTGAGTTGGTGCTTCGGCAGAGAAAATAATCACCTAACGTGGGGCTCGAACCCACGACCCTGAGATTAAGAGTCTCATGCTCTACCGACTGAGCTAGCCAGGTACCTAAATATATTTTTGGACTTTTTCGAATATCGTACATCCAAGTTTCTGCAAAATATGGTGATCAGTGAGTGTTGTTGATGGATCCTGTGGTGCAATCTGTTAGCGTGTTGTACATATACAGCAGAATACAGCAATTCGATGACAAGGTTATGAGTTCAAGTCCCACCAGGAGCAAGTATTCTTCTTGAAGCCTCTGCCTGTCTATTTCTTGTCAGGAAAAGGAGCATTTACTCAATCCATTTAGGAGTACAATTAATCTGTAATAGGGATGTCATTGAGATGACAGGTCAGAGTGCAGGAAGAGATAGAATTTAAATTCTTAGCCTTCAGTATCACCAGCTATGCAGGTTGTTAAGCCTCCTCAAAATTCCAAGCGGATGGTTGTTTGCAAAGTGAGTTGGTGCTTCGGCAGAGAAAATAATCACCCAACGTGGGGCTCGAACCCACGACCCTGAGATTAAGAGTCTCATGCTCTACCGACTGAGCTAGCCAGGTAACTCAATAGTGATTATGACTTGGTTCGAATATCGTACATCCAAGTTTCTGCAAAATATGGTGATCAGTGAGTGTTGTTGATGGATCCTGTGGTGCAATCTGTTAGCGTGTTGTACTTATACAGCAGAATACAGCAATTAGATGACAAGGTTATGAGTTCAAGCCCCACCAGGAGCAAGTATTCTTCTTGAAGCCTCTGCCTGTCTATTTCTTGTCAAGAAAAGGAGCATTTACTCAATCCATTTAGGAGTACAATTAATCTGTAATAGGGATGTCATTGAGATGACAGGTCAGAGTGCAGGCAGAGATAGAATTCAAATTCTTAGCCTTCTGTATCACCAGCTATGCAGGGTGGCAAGACTCCTCAAAATTCCAAGCAGATGGTTGTTTGCGAAGTGAGTTGGTGTTTCGGCAGAGAAAATAATTACCTAACGTGGGGCTCGAACCCACGACCCTGAGATTAAGAGTCTCATGCTCTACCGACTGAGCTAGCCAGGTACCTCTATATTATTTTTGACTTTTACGAAAATAGTACATTCCAGTTTCTGATAAATATGGTGATCAGTGAGTGTTGTTGATGGATCCTGTGGTGCAATCTGTTAGCGTGTTGTACTTACACAGCAGAATACAGCAATTAGATGACAAGGTTATGAGTTCAAGCCCCACCAGGAGCAAGTATTCTTCTTGAAGTCTCTGCCTGTCTATTTCTTGTCAGGAAAAGGAGAATTTACTCAATCCATTTAGGAGTACAATTAATCTGTAATAGGGATGTCATTGAGATGACAGGTCAGAGTGCAGGCAGAGATAGAATTTAAATTCTTAGCCTTCAGTATCACCAGCTATGCAGGTTGTTAAGCCTCCTCAAAATTCCAAGCGGATGGTTGTTTGCAAAGTGAGTTGGTGCTTCGGCAGAGAAAATAATCACCCAACGTGGGGCTCGAACCCACGACCCTGAGATTAAGAGTCTCATGCTCTACCGACTGAGCTAGCCAGGTAACTCAATAGTGATTATGACTTGGTTCGAATATCGTACATCCAAGTTTCTGCAAAATATGGTGATCAGTGAGTGTTGTTGATGGATCCTGTGGTGCAATCTGTTAGCGTGTTGTACTTATACAGCAGAATACAGCAATTAGATGACAAGGTTATGAGTTCAAGCCCCACCAGGAGCAAGTATTCTTCTTGAAGCCTCTGCCTGTCTATTTCTTGTCAAGAAAAGGAGCATTTACTCAATCCATTTAGGAGTACAATTAATCTGTAATGGGGATGTCATTGAGATGACAGGTCAGAGTGCAGGAAGAGATAGAATTCAAATTTTTAGCCTTCTGTATCACCAGCTATGCAGGTTGTTAAGCCTCCTCAAAATTCCAAGCGGATGGTTGTTTGCAAAGTGAGTTCGGTGCTTCGGCAGAGAAAATAATCACCCAACGTGGGGCTCGAACCCACGACCCTGAGATTAAGAGTCTCATGCTCTACCGACTGAGCTAGCCAGGTAACTCAATAGTGATTATGACTTGGTTCGAATATCGTACATCCAAGTTTCTGCAAAATATGGTGATCAGTGAGTGTTGTTGATGGATCCTGTGGTGCAATCTGTTAGCGTGTTGTACATATACAGCAGAATACAGCAATTCGATGACAAGGTTATGAGTTCAAGTCCCACCAGGAGCAAGTATTCTTCTTGAAGCCTCTGCCTGTCTATTTCTTGTCCAGAAAATGAGCATTTACTCAATCCATTTAGGAGTACAATTCATCTGTAATGGGGATGTCATTGAGATGACAGGTCAGAGTGCAGGAAGAGATAGAATTGAAATTATTAGCCTTCTGTATCACCAGCTATGCAGGGTGGCAAGCCTGCTCGAAATTCCAAGCGGATGGTTGTTTGCGAAGTGAGTTGGTGCTTCGGCAGAGAAAATAATCACCTAACGTGGGGCTCGAACCCACGACCCTGAGATAAAGAGTCTCATGCTCTAACCGACTGAGCTAGCCAGGTACCTCCATATTATTTTTGACTTTTACGAAAATAGTACATTCCAGTTTCTGATAAATATGGTGATCAGTGAGTGTTGTTGATGGATCCTGTGGTGCAATCTGTTAGCGTGTTGTACTTATACAGCAGAATACAGCAATTAGATGACAAGGTTATGAGTTCAAGCCCCACCAGGAGCAAGTATTCTTCTTGAAGCCTCTGCCTGTCTATTTCTTGTCAAGAAAAGGAGCATTTACTCAATCCATTTAGGAGTACAATTAATCTGTAATAGGGATGTCATTGAGATGACAGGTCAGAGTGCAGGCAGAGATAGAATTTAAATTCTTAGCCTTCAGTATCACCAGCTATGCAGGTTGTTAAGCCTCCTCAAAATTCCAAGCGGATGGTTGTTTGCAAAGTGAGTTGGTGCTTCGGCAGAGAAAATAATCACCCAACGTGGGGCTCGAACCCACGACCCTGAGATTAAGAGTCTCATGCTCTACCGACTGAGCTAGCCAGGTAACTCAATAGTGATTATGACTTGGTTCGAATATCGTACATCCAAGTTTCTGCAAAATATGGTGATCAGTGAGTGTTGTTGATGGATCCTGTGGTGCAATCTGTTAGCGTGTTGTACTTATACAGCAGAATACAGCAATTAGATGACAAGGTTATGAGTTCAAGCCCCACCAGGAGCAAGTATTCTTCTTGAAGCCTCTGCCTGTCTATTTCTTGTCAAGAAAAGGAGCATTTACTCAATCCATTTAGGAGTACAATTCATCTGTAATGGGGATGTCATTGAGATGACAGGTCAGAGTGCAGGAAGAGATAGAATTCAAATTCTTAGCCTTCTGTATCACCAGCTATGCAGGGTGGTAAGCCTCCTCAAAATTCCAAGCGGATGGTTGTTTGCGAAGTGAGTTGGTGCTTCGGCAGAGAAAATAATCACCTAACGTGGGGCTCGAACCCACGACCCTGAGATTAAGAGTCTCATGCTCTACCGACTGAGCTAGCCAGGTACCTCAATAGTGATTTTGACTTGTTCGAATATCGTACATTCCAGTTTCTGATAAATATGGTGATCAGTGAGTGTTGTTGATGGATCCTGTGGTGCAATCTGTTAGCGTGTTGTACTTATACAGCAGAATACAGCAATTAGATGACAAGGTTATGAGTTCAAGCCCCACCAGGAGCAAGTATTCTTCTTGAAGCCTCTGCCTGTCTATTTCTTGTCAAGAAAAGGAGCATTTACTCAATCCATTTAGGAGTACAATTAATTTGTAATAGGGATGTCATTGAGATGACAGGTCAGAGTGCAGGCAGAGATAGAATTCAAATTCTTAGCCTTCTGTATCACCAGCTATGCAGGGTGGCAAGACTCCTCAAAATTCCAAGCAGATGGTTGTTTGCGAAGTGAGTTGGTGTTTCGGCAGAGAAAATAATTACCTAACGTGGGGCTCGAACCCACGACCCTGAGATTAAGAGTCTCATGCTCTACCGACTGAGCTAGCCAGGTACCTCTATATTATTTTTGACTTTTACGAAAATAGTACATTCCAGTTTCTGATAAATATGGTGATCAGTGAGTGTTGTTGATGGATCCTGTGGTGCAATCTGTTAGCGTGTTGTACTTACACAGCAGAATACAGCAATTAGATGACAAGGTTATGAGTTCAAGCCCCACCAGGAGCAAGTATTCTTCTTGAAGTCTCTGCCTGTCTATTTCTTGTCAGGAAAAGGAGAATTTACTCAATCCATTTAGGAGTACAATTAATCTGTAATAGGGATGTCATTGAGATGACAGGTCAGAGTGCAGGCAGAGATAGAATTTAAATTCTTAGCCTTCAGTATCACCAGCTATGCAGGTTGTTAAGCCTCCTCAAAATTCCAAGCGGATGGTTGTTTGCAAAGTGAGTTGGTGCTTCGGCAGAGAAAATAATCACCCAACGTGGGGCTCGAACCCACGACCCTGAGATTAAGAGTCTCATGCTCTACCGACTGAGCTAGCCAGGTAACTCAATAGTGATTATGACTTGGTTCGAATATCGTACATCCAAGTTTCTGCAAAATATGGTGATCAGTGAGTGTTGTTGATGGATCCTGTGGTGCAATCTGTTAGCGTGTTGTACTTATACAGCAGAATACAGCAATTAGATGACAAGGTTATGAGTTCAAGCCCCACCAGGAGCAAGTATTCTTCTTGAAGCCTCTGCCTGTCTATTTCTTGTCAAGAAAAGGAGCATTTACTCAATCCATTTAGGAGTACAATTAATCTGTAATGGGGATGTCATTGAGATGACAGGTCAGAGTGCAGGAAGAGATAGAATTCAAATTTTTAGCCTTCTGTATCACCAGCTATGCAGGTTGTTAAGCCTCCTCAAAATTCCAAGCGGATGGTTGTTTGCAAAGTGAGTTGGTGCTTCGGCAGAGAAAATAATCACCCAACGTGGGGCTCGAACCCACGACCCTGAGATTAAGAGTCTCATGCTCTACCGACTGAGCTAGCCAGGTAACTCAATAGTGATTATGACTTGGTTCGAATATCGTACATCCAAGTTTCTGCAAAATATGGTGATCAGTGAGTGTTGTTGATGGATCCTGTGGTGCAATCTGTTAGCGTGTTGTACATATACAGCAGAATACAGCAATTCGATGACAAGGTTATGAGTTCAAGTCCCACCAGGAGCAAGTATTCTTCTTGAAGCCTCTGCCTGTCTATTTCTTGTCCAGAAAATGAGCATTTACTCAATCCATTTAGGAGTACAATTCATCTGTAATGGGGATGTCATTGAGATGACAGGTCAGAGTGCAGGAAGAGATAGAATTGAAATTATTAGCCTTCTGTATCACCAGCTATGCAGGGTGGCAAGCCTGCTCGAAATTCCAAACGGATGGTTGTTTGCGAAGTGAGTTGGTGCTTCGGCAGAGAAAATAATCACCTAACGTGGGGCTCGAACCCACGACCCTGAGATAAGAGTCTCATGCTCTAACCGACTGAGCTAGCCAGGTACCTCCATATTATTTTTGACTTTTACGAAAATAGTACATTCCAGTTTCTGATAAATATGGTGATCAGTGAGTGTTGTTGATGGATCCTGTGGTGCAATCTGTTAGCGTGTTGTACTTATACAGCAGAATACAGCAATTAGATGACAAGGTTATGAGTTCAAGTCCCACCAGGAGCAAGTATTCTTCTTGAAGCCTCTGCCTGTCTATTTCTTGTCAAGAAAAGGAGCATTTACTCAATCCATTTAGGAGTACAATTAATCTGTAATAGGGATGTCATTGAGATGACAGGTCAGAGTGCAGGAAGAGATAGAATTCAAATTCTTAGCCTTCTGTATCACCAGCTATGCAGGTTGTTAAGCCTCCTCAAAATTCCAAGCGGATGGTTGTTTGCAAAGTGAGTTGGTGCTTCGGCAGAGAAAATAATCACCCAACGTGGGGCTCGAACCCACGACCCTGAGATTAAGAGTCTCATGCTCTACCGACTGAGCTAGCCAGGTAACTCAATAGTGATTATGACTTGGTTCGAATATCGTACATCCAAGTTTCTGCAAAATATGGTGATCAGTGAGTGTTGTTGATGGATCCTGTGGTGCAATCTGTTAGCGTGTTGTACATATACAGCAGAATACAGCAATTCGATGACAAGGTTATGAGTTCAAGTCCCACCAGGAGCAAGTATTCTTCTTGAAGCCTCTGCCTGTCTATTTCTTGTCAAGAAAAGGAGCATTTACTCAATCCATTTAGGAGTACAATTCATCTGTAATAGGGATGTCATTGAGATGACAGGTCAGAGTGCAGGCAGAGATAGAATTCAAATTCTTAGCCTTCTGTATCACCAGCTATGCAGGGTGGCAAGCCTCCTCAAAATTCCAAGCGGATGGTTGTTTGCGAAGTGAGTTGGTGCTTCGGCAGAGAAAATAATCACCTAACGTGGGGCTCGAACCCACGACCCTGAGATTAAGAGTCTCATGCTCTACCGACTGAGCTAGCCAGGTACCTCATATTATTTTGACTTTTACGAAAATAGTACATTCCAGTTTCTGATAAATATGGTGATCAGTGAGTGTTGTTGATGGATCCTGTGGTGCAATCTGTTAGCGTGTTGTACTTATACAGCAGAATACAGCAATTAGATGACAAGGTTATGAGTTCAAGCCCCACCAGGAGCAAGTATTCTTCTTGAAGCCTCTGCCTGTCTATTTCTTGTCAAGAAAAGGAGCATTTACTCAATCCATTTAGGAGTACAATTAATCTGTAATAGGGATGTCATTGAGATGACAGGTCAGAGTGCAGGCAGAGATAGAATTTAAATTCTTAGCCTTCAGTATCACCAGCTATGCAGGTTGTTAAGCCTCCTCAAAATTCCAAGCGGATGGTTGTTTGCAAAGTGAGTTGGTGCTTCGGCAGAGAAAATAATCACCCAACGTGGGGCTCGAACCCACGACCCTGAGATTAAGAGTCTCATGCTCTACCGACTGAGCTAGCCAGGTACCTAAATATATTTTGGACTTTTTCGAATATCGTACATCCAAGTTTCTGCAAAATATGGTGATCAGTGAGTGTTGTTGATGGATCCTGTGGTGCAATCTGTTAGCGTGTTGTACATATACAGCAGAATACAGCAATTCGATGACAAGGTTATGAGTTCAAGTCCCACCAGGAGCAAGTATTCTTCTTGAAGCCTCTGCCTGTCTATTTCTTGTCAAGAAAAGGAGCATTTACTCAATCCATTTAGGAGTACAATTAATCTGTAATAGGGATGTCATTGAGATGACAGGTCAGAGTGCAGGCAGAGATAGAATTCAAATTCTTAGCCTTCTGTATCACCAGCTATGCAGGGTGGCAAGACTCCTCAAAATTCCAAGCAGATGGTTGTTTGCGAAGTGAGTTGGTGTTTCGGCAGAGAAAATAATCACCTAACGTGGGGCTCGAACCCACGACCCTGAGATTAAGAGTCTCATGCTCTACCGACTGAGCTAGCCAGGTACCTCTATATTATTTTTGACTTGTTACGAAAATAGTACATTCCAGTTTCTGATAAATATGGTGATCAGTGAGTGTTGTTGATGGATCCTGTGGTGCAATCTGTTAGCGTGTTGTACTTATACAGCAGAATACAGCAATTAGATGACAAGGTTATGAGTTCAAGCCCCACCAGGAGCAAGTATTCTTCTTGAAGTCTCTGCCTGTCTATTTCTTGTCAAGAAAAGGAGAATTTACTCAATCCATTTAGGAGTACAATTAATCTGTAATAGGGATGTCATTGAGATGACAGGTCAGAGTGCAGGCAGAGATAGAATTTAAATTCTTAGCCTTCAGTATCACCAGCTATGCAGGTTGTTAAGCCTCCTCAAAATTCCAAGCGGATGGTTGTTTGCAAAGTGAGTTGGTGCTTCGGCAGAGAAAATAATCACCCAACGTGGGGCTCGAACCCACGACCCTGAGATTAAGAGTCTCATGCTCTACCGACTGAGCTAGCCAGGTAACTCAATAGTGATTATGACTTGGTTCGAATATCGTACATCCAAGTTTCTGCAAAATATGGTGATCAGTGAGTGTTGTTGATGGATCCTGTGGTGCAATCTGTTAGCGTGTTGTACTTATACAGCAGAATACAGCAATTAGATGACAAGGTTATGAGTTCAAGCCCCACCAGGAGCAAGTATTCTTCTTGAAGCCTCTGCCTGTCTATTTCTTGTCAAGAAAAGGAGCATTTACTCAATCCATTTAGGAGTACAATTAATCTGTAATGGGGATGTCATTGAGATGACAGGTCAGAGTGCAGGAAGAGATAGAATTCAAATTCTTAGCCTTCTGTATCACCAGCTATGCAGGTTGTTAAGCCTCCTCAAAATTCCAAGCGGATGGTTGTTTGCAAAGTGAGTTGGTGCTTCGGCAGAGAAAATAATCACCCAACGTGGGGCTCGAACCCACGACCCTGAGATTAAGAGTCTCATGCTCTACCGACTGAGCTAGCCAGGTAACTCAATAGTGATTATGACTTGGTTCGAATATCGTACATCCAAGTTTCTGCAAAATATGGTGATCAGTGAGTGTTGTTGATGGATCCTGTGGTGCAATCTGTTAGCGTGTTGTACTTATACAGCAGAATACAGCAATTAGATGACAAGGTTATGAGTTCAAGCCCCACCAGGAGCAAGTATTCTTCTTGAAGCCTCTGCCTGTCTATTTCTTGTCAAGAAAAGGAGCATTTACTCAAATCCATTTAGGAGTACAATTAATCTGTAATAGGGATGTCATTGAGATGACAGGTCAGAGTGCAGGCAGAGATAGAATTCAAATTCTTAGCCTTCTGTATCACCAGCTATGCAGGGTGGCAAGACTCCTCAAAATTCCAAGCAGATGGTTGTTTGCGAAGTGAGTTGGTGTTTCGGCAGAGAAAATAATCACCTAACGTGGGGCTCGAACCCACGACCCTGAGATTAAGAGTCTCATGCTCTACCGACTGAGCTAGCCAGGTACCTCTATATTATTTTTGACTTTTACGAATATAGTACATTCCAGTTTCTGCATAAATATGGTGATCAGTGAGTGTTGTTGATGGATCCTGTGGTGCAATCTGTTAGCGTGTTGTACTTATACAGCAGAATACAGCAATTAGATGACAAGGTTATGAGTTCAAGCCCCACCAGGAGCAAGTATTCTTCTTGAAGCCTCTGCCTGTCTATTTCTTGTCAAGAAAAGGAGCATTTACTCAATCCATTTAGGAGTACAATTAATCTGTAATAGGGGATGTCATTGAGATGACAGGTCAGAGTGCAGGCAGAGATAGAATTCAAATTCTTAGCCTTCTGTATCACCAGCTATGCAGGTTGTTAAGCCTCCTCAAAATTCCAAGCGGATGGTTGTTTGCAAAGTGAGTTGGTGCTTCGGCAGAGAAAATAATCACCCAACGTGGGGCTCGAACCCACGACCCTGAGATTAAGAGTCTCATGCTCTACCGACTGAGCTAGCCAGGTACCTCTATAGTATTTTGACTTGTTCGAATATCGTACATTCCAGTTTCTGCATAAATATGGTGATCAGTGAGTGTTGTTGATGGATCCTGTGGTGCAATCTGTTAGCGTGTTGTACTTATACAGCAGAATACAGCAATTAGATGACAAGGTTATGAGTTCAAGCCCCACCAGGAGCAAGTATTCTTCTTGAAGTCTCTGCCTGTCTATTTCTTGTCAAGAAAAGGAGAATTTACTCAATCCATTTAGGAGTACAATTAATCTGTAATAGGGATGTCATTGAGATGACAGGTCAGAGTGCAGGCAGAGATAGAATTTAAATTCTTAGCCTTCAGTATCACCAGCTATGCAGGTTGTTAAGCCTCCTCAAAATTCCAAGCGGATGGTTGTTTGCAAAGTGAGTTGGTGCTTCGGCAGAGAAAATAATCACCCAACGTGGGGCTCGAACCCACGACCCTGAGATTAAGAGTCTCATGCTCTACCGACTGAGCTAGCCAGGTAACTCAATAGTGATTATGACTTGGTTCGAATATCGTACATCCAAGTTTCTGCAAAATATGGTGATCAGTGAGTGTTGTTGATGGATCCTGTGGTGCAATCTGTTAGCGTGTTGTACTTATACAGCAGAATACAGCAATTAGATGACAAGGTTATGAGTTCAAGCCCCACCAGGAGCAAGTATTCTTCTTGAAGCCTCTGCCTGTCTATTTCTTGTCAAGAAAAGGAGCATTTACTCAATCCATTTAGGAGTACAATTAATCTGTAATGGGGATGTCATTGAGATGACAGGTCAGAGTGCAGGAAGAGATAGAATTCAAATTTTTAGCCTTCTGTATCACCAGCTATGCAGGTTGTTAAGCCTCCTCAAAATTCCAAGCGGATGGTTGTTTGCAAAGTGAGTTGGTGCTTCGGCAGAGAAAATAATCACCCAACGTGGGGCTCGAACCCACGACCCTGAGATTAAGAGTCTCATGCTCTACCGACTGAGCTAGCCAGGTAACTCAATAGTGATTATGACTTGGTTCGAATATCGTACATCCAAGTTTCTGCAAAATATGGTGATCAGTGAGTGTTGTTGATGGATCCTGTGGTGCAATCTGTTAGCGTGTTGTACTTATACAGCAGAATACAGCAATTAGATGACAAGGTTATGAGTTCAAGCCCCACCAGGAGCAAGTATTCTTCTTGAAGCCTCTGCCTGTCTATTTCTTGTCAAGAAAAGGAGCATTTACTCAAATCCATTTAGGAGTACAATTAATCTGTAATAGGGATGTCATTGAGATGACAGGTCAGAGTGCAGGCAGAGATAGAATTCAAATTCTTAGCCTTCTGTATCACCAGCTATGCAGGGTGGCAAGACTCCTCAAAATTCCAAGCAGGATGGTTGTTTGCGAAGTGAGTTGGTGCTTTCGGCAGAGAAAATAATCACCTAACGTGGGGCTCGAACCCACGACCCTGAGATTAAGAGTCTCATGCTCTACCGACTGAGCTAGCCAGGTACCTCTATATTATTTTGACTTTTACGAATATCGTACATTCCAGTTTCTGCATAAATATGGTGATCAGTGAGTGTTGTTGATGGATCCTGTGGTGCAATCTGTTAGCGTGTTGTACTTATACAGCAGAATACAGCAATTAGATGACAAGGTTATGAGTTCAAGCCCCACCAGGAGCAAGTATTCTTCTTGAAGCCTCTGCCTGTCTATTTCTTGTCAAGAAAAGGAGCATTTACTCAATCCATTTAGGAGTACAATTAATCTGTAATGGGGATGTCATTGAGATGACAGGTCAGAGTGCAGGAAGAGATAGAATTCAAATTCTTAGCCTTCTGTATCACCAGCTATGCAGGTTGTTAAGCCTCCTCAAAATTCCAAGCGGATGGTTGTTTGCAAAGTGAGTTGGTGCTTCGGCAGAGAAAATAATCACCCAACGTGGGGCTCGAACCCACGACCCTGAGATTAAGAGTCTCATGCTCTACCGACTGAGCTAGCCAGGTAACTCAATAGTGATTATGACTTGGTTCGAATATCGTACATCCAAGTTTCTGCAAAATATGGTGATCAGTGAGTGTTGTTGATGGATCCTGTGGTGCAATCTGTTAGCGTGTTGTACTTATACAGCAGAATACAGCAATTAGATGACAAGGTTATGAGTTCAAGCCCCACCAGGAGCAAGTATTCTTCTTGAAGCCTCTGCCTGTCTATTTCTTGTCAAGAAAAGGAGCATTTACTCAATCCATTTAGGAGTACAATTAATCTGTAATAGGGATGTCATTGAGATGACAGGTCAGAGTGCAGGCAGAGATAGAATTCAAATTCTTAGCCTTCTGTATCACCAGCTATGCAGGGTGGCAAGCCTCCTCAAAATTCCAAGCGGATGGTTGTTTGCGAAGTGAGTTGGTGCTTCGGCAGAGAAAATAATCACCTAACGTGGGGCTCGAACCCACGACCCTGAGATTAAGAGTCTCATGCTCTACCGACTGAGCTAGCCAGGTACCTCTATATTATTTTTGACTTTTACGAAAATAGTACATTCCAGTTTCTGATAAATATGGTGATCAGTGAGTGTTGTTGATGGATCCTGTGGTGCAATCTGTTAGCGTGTTGTACTTATACAGCAGAATACAGCAATTAGATGACAAGGTTATGAGTTCAAGCCCCACCAGGAGCAAGTATTCTTCTTGAAGTCTCTGCCTGTCTATTTCTTGTCAAGAAAAGGAGAATTTACTCAATCCATTTAGGAGTACAATTAATCTGTAATAGGGATGTCATTGAGATGACAGGTCAGAGTGCAGGCAGAGATAGAATTTAAATTCTTAGCCTTCAGTATCACCAGCTATGCAGGTTGTTAAGCCTCCTCAAAATTCCAAGCGGATGGTTGTTTGCAAAGTGAGTTGGTGCTTCGGCAGAGAAAATAATCACCCAACGTGGGGCTCGAACCCACGACCCTGAGATTAAGAGTCTCATGCTCTACCGACTGAGCTAGCCAGGTAACTCAATAGTGATTATGACTTGGTTCGAATATCGTACATCCAAGTTTCTGCAAAATATGGTGATCAGTGAGTGTTGTTGATGGATCCTGTGGTGCAATCTGTTAGCGTGTTGTACTTATACAGCAGAATACAGCAATTAGATGACAAGGTTATGAGTTCAAGCCCCACCAGGAGCAAGTATTCTTCTTGAAGCCTCTGCCTGTCTATTTCTTGTCAAGAAAAGGAGCATTTACTCAATCCATTTAGGAGTACAATTAATCTGTAATGGGGATGTCATTGAGATGACAGGTCAGAGTGCAGGAAGAGATAGAATTCAAATTCTTAGCCTTCTGTATCACCAGCTATGCAGGTTGTTAAGCCTCCTCAAAATTCCAAGCGGATGGTTGTTTGCAAAGTGAGTTGGTGCTTCGGCAGAGAAAATAATCACCCAACGTGGGGCTCGAACCCACGACCCTGAGATTAAGAGTCTCATGCTCTACCGACTGAGCTAGCCAGGTAACTCAATAGTGATTATGACTTGGTTCGAATATCGTACATCCAAGTTTCTGCAAAATATGGTGATCAGTGAGTGTTGTTGATGGATCCTGTGGTGCAATCTGTTAGCGTGTTGTACTTATACAGCAGAATACAGCAATTAGATGACAAGGTTATGAGTTCAAGCCCCACCAGGAGCAAGTATTCTTCTTGAAGCCTCTGCCTGTCTATTTCTTGTCAAGAAAAGGAGCATTTACTCAATCCATTTAGGAGTACAATTAATCTGTAATAGGGATGTCATTGAGATGACAGGTCAGAGTGCAGGCAGAGATAGAATTCAAATTCTTAGCCTTCTGTATCACCAGCTATGCAGGGTGGCAAGACTCCTCAAAATTCCAAGCAGATGGTTGTTTGCGAAGTGAGTTGGTGTTTCGGCAGAGAAAATAATCACCTAACGTGGGGCTCGAACCCACGACCCTGAGATTAAGAGTCTCATGCTCTACCGACTGAGCTAGCCAGGTACCTCTATATTATTTTTGACTTTTCGAAAATAGTACATTCCAGTTTCTGATAAATATGGTGATCAGTGAGTGTTGTTGATGGATCCTGTGGTGCAATCTGTTAGCGTGTTGTACTTATACAGCAGAATACAGCAATTAGATGACAAGGTTATGAGTTCAAGCCCCACCAGGAGCAAGTATTCTTCTTGAAGTCTCTGCCTGTCTATTTCTTGTCAAGAAAAGGAGAATTTACTCAATCCATTTAGGAGTACAATTAATCTGTAATAGGGATGTCATTGAGATGACAGGTCAGAGTGCAGGCAGAGATAGAATTTAAATTCTTAGCCTTCAGTATCACCAGCTATGCAGGTTGTTAAGCCTCCTCAAAATTCCAAGCGGATGGTTGTTTGCAAAGTGAGTTGGTGCTTCGGCAGAGAAAATAATCACCCAACGTGGGGCTCGAACCCACGACCCTGAGATTAAGAGTCTCATGCTCTACCGACTGAGCTAGCCAGGTAACTCAATAGTGATTATGACTTGGTTCGAATATCGTACATCCAAGTTTCTGCAAAATATGGTGATCAGTGAGTGTTGTTGATGGATCCTGTGGTGCAATCTGTTAGCGTGTTGTACTTATACAGCAGAATACAGCAATTAGATGACAAGGTTATGAGTTCAAGCCCCACCAGGAGCAAGTATTCTTCTTGAAGCCTCTGCCTGTCTATTTCTTGTCAAGAAAAGGAGCATTTACTCAATCCATTTAGGAGTACAATTAATCTGTAATAGGGGATGTCATTGAGATGACAGGTCAGAGTGCAGGCAGAGATAGAATTCAAATTCTTAGCCTTCTGTATCACCAGCTATGCAGGTTGTTAAGCCTCCTCAAAATTCCAAGCGGATGGTTGTTTGCAAAGTGAGTTGGTGCTTCGGCAGAGAAAATAATCACCCAACGTGGGGCTCGAACCCACGACCCTGAGATTAAGAGTCTCATGCTCTACCGACTGAGCTAGCCAGGTAACTCAATAGTGATTATGACTTGGTTCGAATATCGTACATCCAAGTTTCTGCAAAATATGGTGATCAGTGAGTGTTGTTGATGGATCCTGTGGTGCAATCTGTTAGCGTGTTGTACTTATACAGCAGAATACAGCAATTAGATGACAAGGTTATGAGTTCAAGCCCCACCAGGAGCAAGTATTCTTCTTGAAGCCTCTGCCTGTCTATTTCTTGTCAAGAAAAGGAGCATTTACTCAATCCATTTAGGAGTACAATTAATCTGTAATAGGGATGTCATTGAGATGACAGGTCAGAGTGCAGGCAGAGATAGAATTCAAATTCTTAGCCTTCTGTATCACCAGCTATGCAGGGTGGCAAGCCTCCTCAAAATTCCAAGCGGATGGTTGTTTGCGAAGTGAGTTGGTGCTTCGGCAGAGAAAATAATCACCTAACGTGGGGCTCGAACCCACGACCCTGAGATTAAGAGTCTCATGCTCTACCGACTGAGCTAGCCAGGTACCTCAATATTATTTTGACTTTTTCGAATATCGTACATCCAGTTTCTGCAAAATATGGTGATCAGTGAGTGTTGTTGATGGATCCTGTGGTGCAATCTGTTAGCGTGTTGTACTTATACAGCAGAATACAGCAATTAGATGACAAGGTTATGAGTTCAAGCCCCACCAGGAGCAAGTATTCTTCTTGAAGTCTCTGCCTGTCTATTTCTTGTCAAGAAAAGGAGCATTTACTCAATCCATTTAGGAGTACAATTAATCTGTAATAGGGATGTCATTGAGATGACAGGTCAGAGTGCAGGCAGAGATAGAATTCAAATTCTTAGCCTTCTGTATCACCAGCTATGCAGGTTGTTAAGCCTCCTCAAAATTCCAAGCGGATGGTTGTTTGCAAAGTGAGTTGGTGCTTCGGCAGAGAAAATAATCACCCAACGTGGGGCTCGAACCCACGACCCTGAGATTAAGAGTCTCATGCTCTACCGACTGAGCTAGCCAGGTAACTCAATAGTGATTATGACTTGGTTCGAATATCGTACATCCAAGTTTCTGCAAAATATGGTGATCAGTGAGTGTTGTTGATGGATCCTGTGGTGCAATCTGTTAGCGTGTTGTACTTATACAGCAGAATACAGCAATTAGATGACAAGGTTATGAGTTCAAGCCCCACCAGGAGCAAGTATTCTTCTTGAAGCCTCTGCCTGTCTATTTCTTGTCAAGAAAAGGAGCATTTACTCAATCCATTTAGGAGTACAATTAATCTGTAATAGGGATGTCATTGAGATGACAGGTCAGAGTGCAGGCAGAGATAGAATTCAAATTCTTAGCCTTCTGTATCACCAGCTATGCAGGGTGGCAAGACTCCTCAAAATTCCAAGCAGATGGTTGTTTGCGAAGTGAGTTGGTGTTTCGGCAGAGAAAATAATCACCTAACGTGGGGCTCGAACCCACGACCCTGAGATTAAGAGTCTCATGCTCTACCGACTGAGCTAGCCAGGTACCTCTATATTATTTTTGACTTTTTCGAAAATAGTACATTCCAGTTTCTGATAAATATGGTGATCAGTGAGTGTTGTTGATGGATCCTGTGGTGCAATCTGTTAGCGTGTTGTACTTATACAGCAGAATACAGCAATTAGATGACAAGGTTATGAGTTCAAGCCCCACCAGGAGCAAGTATTCTTCTTGAAGTCTCTGCCTGTCTATTTCTTGTCAAGAAAAGGAGAATTTACTCAATCCATTTAGGAGTACAATTAATCTGTAATAGGGATGTCATTGAGATGACAGGTCAGAGTGCAGGCAGAGATAGAATTTAAATTCTTAGCCTTCAGTATCACCAGCTATGCAGGTTGTTAAGCCTCCTCAAAATTCCAAGCGGATGGTTGTTTGCAAAGTGAGTTGGTGCTTCGGCAGAGAAAATAATCACCCAACGTGGGGCTCGAACCCACGACCCTGAGATTAAGAGTCTCATGCTCTACCGACTGAGCTAGCCAGGTACCTCAATAGTGATTTATGACTTGGTTCGAATATCGTACATCCAAGTTTCTGCAAAATATGGTGATCAGTGAGTGTTGTTGATGGATCCTGTGGTGCAATCTGTTAGCGTGTTGTACATATACAGCAGAATACAGCAATTCGATGACAAGGTTATGAGTTCAAGTCCCACCAGGAGCAAGTATTCTTCTTGAAGCCTCTGCCTGTCTATTTCTTGTCCAGAAAATGAGCATTTACTCAATCCATTTAGGAGTACAATTCATCTGTAATGGGGATGTCATTGAGATGACAGGTCAGAGTGCAGGAAGAGATAGAATTCAAATTCTTAGCCTTCTGTATCACCAGCTATGCAGGTTGTTAAGCCTCCTCAAAATTCCAAGCGGATGGTTGTTTGCAAAGTGAGTTGGTGCTTCGGCAGAGAAAATAATCACCCAACGTGGGGCTCGAACCCACGACCCTGAGATTAAGAGTCTCATGCTCTACCGACTGAGCTAGCCAGGTAACTCAATAGTGATTATGACTTGGTTCGAATATCGTACATCCAAGTTTCTGCAAAATATGGTGATCAGTGAGTGTTGTTGATGGATCCTGTGGTGCAATCTGTTAGCGTGTTGTACTTATACAGCAGAATACAGCAATTAGATGACAAGGTTATGAGTTCAAGCCCCACCAGGAGCAAGTATTCTTCTTGAAGTCTCTGCCTGTCTATTTCTTGTCAAGAAAAGGAGCATTTACTCAATCCATTTAGGAGTACAATTAATCTGTAATAGGGATGTCATTGAGATGACAGGTCAGAGTGCAGGCAGAGATAGAATTCAAATTCTTAGCCTTCTGTATCACCAGCTATGCAGGGTGTTAAGCCTCCTCAAAATTCCAAGCGGATGGTTGTTTGCGAAGTGAGTTGGTGCTTCGGCAGAGAAAATAATCACCCAACGTGGGGCTCGAACCCACGACCCTGAGATTAAGAGTCTCATGCTCTACCGACTGAGCTAGCCAGGTACCTAATATATTTTTGACTTTTTCGAATATCGTACATCCAAGTTTCTGCAAAATATGGTGATCAGTGAGTGTTGTTGATGGATCCTGTGGTGCAATCTGTTAGCGTGTTGTACTTATACAGCAGAATACAGCAATTAGATGACAAGGTTATGAGTTCAAGCCCCACCAGGAGCAAGTATTCTTCTTGAAGCCTCTGCCTGTCTATTTCTTGTCAAGAAAAGGAGCATTTACTCAATCCATTTAGGAGTACAATTAATCTGTAATAGGGATGTCATTGAGATGACAGGTCAGAGTGCAGGCAGAGATAGAATTCAAATTCTTAGCCTTCTGTATCACCAGCTATGCAGGTTGTTAAGCCTCCTCAAAATTCCAAGCGGATGGTTGTTTGCAAAGTGAGTTGGTGCTTCGGCAGAGAAAATAATCACCCAACGTGGGGCTCGAACCCACGACCCTGAGATTAAGAGTCTCATGCTCTACCGACTGAGCTAGCCAGGTAACTCAATAGTGATTATGACTTGGTTCGAATATCGTACATCCAAGTTTCTGCAAAATATGGTGATCAGTGAGTGTTGTTGATGGATCCTGTGGTGCAATCTGTTAGCGTGTTGTACTTATACAGCAGAATACAGCAATTAGATGACAAGGTTATGAGTTCAAGCCCCACCAGGAGCAAGTATTCTTCTTGAAGCCTCTGCCTGTCTATTTCTTGTCAAGAAAAGGAGCATTTACTCAATCCATTTAGGAGTACAATTAATCTGTAATAGGGATGTCATTGAGATGACAGGTCAGAGTGCAGGCAGAGATAGAATTCAAATTCTTAGCCTTCTGTATCACCAGCTATGCAGGTTGTTAAGCCTCCTCAAAATTCCAAGCGGATGGTTGTTTGCAAAGTGAGTTGGTGCTTCGGCAGAGAAAATAATCACCCAACGTGGGGCTCGAACCCACGACCCTGAGATTAAGAGTCTCATGCTCTACCGACTGAGCTAGCCAGGTACCTCAATATATTTTGACTTTTTCGAATATCGTACATCCAAGTTTCTGCAAAATATGGTGATCAGTGAGTGTTGTTGATGGATCCTGTGGTGCAATCTGTTAGCGTGTTGTACATATACAGCAGAATACAGCAATTCGATGACAAGGTTATGAGTTCAAGTCCCACCAGGAGCAAGTATTCTTCTTGAAGCCTCTGCCTGTCTATTTCTTGTCCAGAAAATGAGCATTTACTCAATCCATTTAGGAGTACAATTAATCTGTAATGGGGATGTCATTGAGATGACAGGTCAGAGTGCAGGAAGAGATAGAATTCAAATTCTTAGCCTTCTGTATCACCAGCTATGCAGGTTGTTAAGCCTCCTCAAAATTCCAAGCGGATGGTTGTTTGCAAAGTGAGTTGGTGCTTCGGCAGAGAAAATAATCACCCAACGTGGGGCTCGAACCCACGACCCTGAGATTAAGAGTCTCATGCTCTACCGACTGAGCTAGCCAGGTAACTCAATAGTGATTATGACTTGGTTCGAATATCGTACATCCAAGTTTCTGCAAAATATGGTGATCAGTGAGTGTTGTTGATGGATCCTGTGGTGCAATCTGTTAGCGTGTTGTACTTATACAGCAGAATACAGCAATTAGATGACAAGGTTATGAGTTCAAGCCCCACCAGGAGCAAGTATTCTTCTTGAAGCCTCTGCCTGTCTATTTCTTGTCAAGAAAAGGAGCATTTACTCAATCCATTTAGGAGTACAATTAATCTGTAATAGGGATGTCATTGAGATGACAGGTCAGAGTGCAGGCAGAGATAGAATTCAAATTCTTAGCCTTCTGTATCACCAGCTATGCAGGTTGTTAAGCCTCCTCAAAATTCCAAGCGGATGGTTGTTTGCAAAGTGAGTTGGTGCTTCGGCAGAGAAAATAATCACCCAACGTGGGGCTCGAACCCACGACCCTGAGATTAAGAGTCTCATGCTCTACCGACTGAGCTAGCCAGGTACCTCAATAGTGATTTATGACTTGTTCGAATATCGTACATCCAAGTTTCTGCAAAATATGGTGATCAGTGAGTGTTGTTGATGGATCCTGTGGTGCAATCTGTTAGCGTGTTGTACTTATACAGCAGAATACAGCAATTAGATGACAAGGTTATGAGTTCAAGCCCCACCAGGAGCAAGTATTCTTCTTGAAGTCTCTGCCTGTCTATTTCTTGTCAAGAAAAGGAGAATTTACTCAATCCATTTAGGAGTACAATTAATCTGTAATAGGGATGTCATTGAGATGACAGGTCAGAGTGCAGGCAGAGATAGAATTTCAAATTCTTAGCCTTCAGTATCACCAGCTATGCAGGTTGTTAAGCCTCCTCAAAATTCCAAGCGGATGGTTGTTTGCAAAGTGAGTTGGTGCTTCGGCAGAGAAAATAATCACCCAACGTGGGGCTCGAACCCACGACCCTGAGATTAAGAGTCTCATGCTCTACCGACTGAGCTAGCCAGGTACCTCAATATATTTTTGGACTTTTTCGAATATCGTACATCCAAGTTTCTGCAAAATATGGTGATCAGTGAGTGTTGTTGATGGATCCTGTGGTGCAATCTGTTAGCGTGTTGTACATATACAGCAGAATACAGCAATTCGATGACAAGGTTATGAGTTCAAGTCCCACCAGGAGCAAGTATTCTTCTTGAAGCCTCTGCCTGTCTATTTCTTGTCCAGAAAATGAGCATTTACTCAATCCATTTAGGAGTACAATTCATCTGTAATGGGGATGTCATTGAGATGACAGGTCAGAGTGCAGGAAGAGATAGAATTCAAATTCTTAGCCTTCTGTATCACCAGCTATGCAGGTTGTTAAGCCTCCTCAAAATTCCAAGCGGATGGTTGTTTGCAAAGTGAGTTGGTGCTTCGGCAGAGAAAATAATCACCCAACGTGGGGCTCGAACCCACGACCCTGAGATTAAGAGTCTCATGCTCTACCGACTGAGCTAGCCAGGTAACTCAATAGTGATTATGACTTGGTTCGAATATCGTACATCCAAGTTTCTGCAAAATATGGTGATCAGTGAGTGTTGTTGATGGATCCTGTGGTGCAATCTGTTCGCGTGTTGTACTTATACAGCAGAATACAGCAATTAGATGACAAGGTTATGAGTTCAAGTCCCACCAGGAGCAAGTATTCTTCTTGAAGCCTCTGCCTGTCTATTTCTTGTCAAGAAAAGGAGCATTTACTCAATCCATTTAGGAGTACAATTAATCTGTAATAGGGATGTCATTGAGATGACAGGTCAGAGTGCAGGCAGAGATAGAATTCAAATTCTTAGCCTTCTGTATCACCAGCTATGCAGGTTGTTAAGCCTCCTCAAAATTCCAAGCGGATGGTTGTTTGCAAAGTGAGTTGGTGCTTCGGCAGAGAAAATAATCACCCAACGTGGGGCTCGAACCCACGACCCTGAGATTAAGAGTCTCATGCTCTACCGACTGAGCTAGCCAGGTAACTCAATAGTGATTATGACTTGGTTCGAATATCGTACATCCAAGTTTCTGCAAAATATGGTGATCAGTGAGTGTTGTTGATGGATCCTGTGGTGCAATCTGTTAGCGTGTTGTACTTATACAGCAGAATACAGCAATTAGATGACAAGGTTATGAGTTCAAGCCCCACCAGGAGCAAGTATTCTTCTTGAAGCCTCTGCCTGTCTATTTCTTGTCAAGAAAAGGAGCATTTACTCAATCCATTTAGGAGTACAATTAATCTGTAATAGGGATGTCATTGAGATGACAGGTCAGAGTGCAGGCAGAGATAGAATTTCAAATTCTTAGCCTTCTGTATCACCAGCTATGCAGGTTGTTAAGCCTCCTCAAAATTCCAAGCGGATGGTTGTTTGCAAAGTGAGTTGGTGCTTCGGCAGAGAAAATAATCACCCAACGTGGGGCTCGAACCCACGACCCTGAGATTAAGAGTCTCATGCTCTACCGACTGAGCTAGCCAGGTACCTAATAGTATTTTGACTTTTTCGAATATCGTACATCCAAGTTTCTGCAAAATATGGTGATCAGTGAGTGTTGTTGATGGATCCTGTGGTGCAATCTGTTAGCGTGTTGTACATATACAGCAGAATACAGCAATTCGATGACAAGGTTATGAGTTCAAGTCCCACCAGGAGCAAGTATTCTTCTTGAAGCCTCTGCCTGTCTATTTCTTGTCCAGAAAATGAGCATTTACTCAATCCATTTAGGAGTACAATTCATCTGTAATAGGGATGTCATTGAGATGACAGGTCAGAGTGCAGGCAGAGATAGAATTCAAATTCTTAGCCTTCTGTATCACCAGCTATGCAGGTTGTTAAGCCTCCTCAAAATTCCAAGCGGATGGTTGTTTGCAAAGTGAGTTGGTGCTTCGGCAGAGAAAATAATCACCCAACGTGGGGCTCGAACCCACGACCCTGAGATTAAGAGTCTCATGCTCTACCGACTGAGCTAGCCAGGTAACTCAATAGTGATTATGACTTGGTTCGAATATCGTACATCCAAGTTTCTGCAAAATATGGTGATCAGTGAGTGTTGTTGATGGATCCTGTGGTGCAATCTGTTAGCGTGTTGTACTTATACAGCAGAATACAGCAATTAGATGACAAGGTTATGAGTTCAAGTCCCACCAGGAGCAAGTATTCTTCTTGAAGCCTCTGCCTGTCTATTTCTTGTCCAGAAAATGAGCATTTACTCAATCCATTTAGGAGTACAATTAATCTGTAATAGGGATGTCATTGAGATGACAGGTCAGAGTGCAGGCAGAGATAGAATTCAAATTCTTAGCCTTCTGTATCACCAGCTATGCAGGTTGTTAAGCCTCCTCAAAATTCCAAGCGGATGGTTGTTTGCAAAGTGAGTTGGTGCTTCGGCAGAGAAAATAATCACCCAACGTGGGGCTCGAACCCACGACCCTGAGATTAAGAGTCTCATGCTCTACCGACTGAGCTAGCCAGGTAACTCAATAGTGATTATGACTTGGTTCGAATATCGTACATCCAAGTTTCTGCAAAATATGGTGATCAGTGAGTGTTGTTGATGGATCCTGTGGTGCAATCTGTTCGCGTGTTGTACTTATACAGCAGAATACAGCAATTAGATGACAAGGTTATGAGTTCAAGCCCCACCAGGAGCAAGTATTCTTCTTGAAGTCTCTGCCTGTCTATTTCTTGTCAAGAAAAGGAGCATTTACTCAATCCATTTAGGAGTACAATTAATCTGTAATAGGGATGTCATTGAGATGACAGGTCAGAGTGCAGGCAGAGATAGAATTCAAATTCTTAGCCTTCTGTATCACCAGCTATGCAGGTTGTTAAGCCTCCTCAAAATTCCAAGCGGATGGTTGTTTGCAAAGTGAGTTGGTGCTTCGGCAGAGAAAATAATCACCCAACGTGGGGCTCGAACCCACGACCCTGAGATTAAGAGTCTCATGCTCTACCGACTGAGCTAGCCAGGTAACTCAATAGTGATTATGACTTGGTTCGAATATCGTACATCCAAGTTTCTGCAAAATATGGTGATCAGTGAGTGTTGTTGATGGATCCTGTGGTGCAATCTGTTAGCGTGTTGTACATTATACAGCAGAATACAGCAATTAGATGACAAGGTTATGAGTTCAAGTCCCACCAGGAGCAAGTATTCTTCTTGAAGCCTCTGCCTGTCTATTTCTTGTCCAGAAAATGAGCATTTACTCAATCCATTTAGGAGTACAATTAATCTGTAATAGGGATGTCATTGAGATGACAGGTCAGAGTGCAGGCAGAGATAGAATTCAAATTCTTAGCCTTCTGTATCACCAGCTATGCAGGTTGTTAAGCCTCCTCAAAATTCCAAGCGGATGGTTGTTTGCAAAGTGAGTTGGTGCTTCGGCAGAGAAAATAATCACCCAACGTGGGGCTCGAACCCACGACCCTGAGATTAAGAGTCTCATGCTCTACCGACTGAGCTAGCCAGGTAACTCAATAGTGATTATGACTTGGTTCGAATATCGTACATCCAAGTTTCTGCAAAATATGGTGATCAGTGAGTGTTGTTGATGGATCCTGTGGTGCAATCTGTTAGCGTGTTGTACTTATACAGCAGAATACAGCAATTAGATGACAAGGTTATGAGTTCAAGCCCCACCAGGAGCAAGTATTCTTCTTGAAGCCTCTGCCTGTCTATTTCTTGTCAAGAAAAGGAGCATTTACTCAATCCATTTAGGAGTACAATTAATCTGTAATAGGGATGTCATTGAGATGACAGGTCAGAGTGCAGGCAGAGATAGAATTCAAATTCTTAGCCTTCTGTATCACCAGCTATGCAGGTTGTTAAGCCTCCTCAAAATTCCAAGCGGATGGTTGTTTGCAAAGTGAGTTGGTGCTTCGGCAGAGAAAATAATCACCCAACGTGGGGCTCGAACCCACGACCCTGAGATTAAGAGTCTCATGCTCTACCGACTGAGCTAGCCAGGTAACTCAATAGTGATTATGACTTGGTTCGAATATCGTACATCCAAGTTTCTGCAAAATATGGTGATCAGTGAGTGTTGTTGATGGATCCTGTGGTGCAATCTGTTAGCGTGTTGTACTTATACAGCAGAATACAGCAATTAGATGACAAGGTTATGAGTTCAAGCCCCACCAGGAGCAAGTATTCTTCTTGAAGCCTCTGCCTGTCTATTTCTTGTCAAGAAAAGGAGCATTTACTCAATCCATTTAGGAGTACAATTAATCTGTAATAGGGATGTCATTGAGATGACAGGTCAGAGTGCAGGCAGAGATAGAATTCAAATTCTTAGCCTTCATGTATCACCAGCTATGCAGGTTGTTAAGCCTCCTCAAAATTCCAAGCGGATGGTTGTTTGCAAAGTGAGTTGGTGCTTCGGCAGAGAAAATAATCACCCAACGTGGGGCTCGAACCCACGACCCTGAGATTAAGAGTCTCATGCTCTACCGACTGAGCTAGCCAGGTAACTCAATAGTGATTATGACTTGGTTCGAATATCGTACATCCAAGTTTCTGCAAAATATGGTGATCAGTGAGTGTTGTTGATGGATCCTGTGGTGCAATCTGTTAGCGTGTTGTACTTATACAGCAGAATACAGCAATTAGATGACAAGGTTATGAGTTCAAGTCCCACCAGGAGCAAGTATTCTTCTTGAAGCCTCTGCCTGTCTATTTCTTGTCCAGAAAATGAGCATTTACTCAATCCATTTAGGAGTACAATTCATCTGTAATGGGGATGTCATTGAGATGACAGGTCAGAGTGCAGGAAGAGATAGAATTCAAATTCTTAGCCTTCTGTATCACCAGCTATGCAGGTTGTTAAGCCTCCTCAAAATTCCAAGCGGATGGTTGTTTGCAAAGTGAGTTGGTGCTTCGGCAGAGAAAATAATCACCCAACGTGGGGCTCGAACCCACGACCCTGAGATTAAGAGTCTCATGCTCTACCGACTGAGCTAGCCAGGTAACTCAATAGTGATTATGACTTGGTTCGAATATCGTACATCCAAGTTTCTGCAAAATATGGTGATCAGTGAGTGTTGTTGATGGATCCTGTGGTGCAATCTGTTAGCGTGTTGTACTTATACAGCAGAATACAGCAATTAGATGACAAGGTTATGAGTTCAAGCCCCACCAGGAGCAAGTATTCTTCTTGAAGTCTCTGCCTGTCTATTTCTTGTCAAGAAAAGGAGAATTTACTCAATCCATTTAGGAGTACAATTAATCTGTAATAGGGATGTCATTGAGATGACAGGTCAGAGTGCAGGCAGAGATAGAATTTCAATTCTTAGCCTTCAGTATCACCAGCTATGCAGGTTGTTAAGCCTCCTCAAAATTCCAAGCGGATGGTTGTTTGCAAAGTGAGTTGGTGCTTCGGCAGAGAAAATAATCACCCAACGTGGGGCTCGAACCCACGACCCTGAGATTAAGAGTCTCATGCTCTACCGACTGAGCTAGCCAGGTACCTAAATATATTTTTGGACTTTTTCGAATATCGTACATCCAAGTTTCTGCAAAATATGGTGATCAGTGAGTGTTGTTGATGGATCCTGTGGTGCAATCTGTTAGCGTGTTGTACATATACAGCAGAATACAGCAATTAGATGACAAGGTTATGAGTTCAAGTCCCACCAGGAGCAAGTATTCTTCTTGAAGCCTCTGCCTGTCTATTTCTTGTCCAGAAAATGAGCATTTACTCAATCCATTTAGGAGTACAATTAATCTGTAATAGGGATGTCATTGAGATGACAGGTCAGAGTGCAGGCAGAGATAGAATTCAAATTCTTAGCCTTCTGTATCACCAGCTATGCAGGTTGTTAAGCCTCCTCAAAATTCCAAGCGGATGGTTGTTTGCAAAGTGAGTTGGTGCTTCGGCAGAGAAAATAATCACCCAACGTGGGGCTCGAACCCACGACCCTGAGATTAAGAGTCTCATGCTCTACCGACTGAGCTAGCCAGGTAACTCAATAGTGATTATGACTTGGTTCGAATATCGTACATCCAAGTTTCTGCAAAATATGGTGATCAGTGAGTGTTGTTGATGGATCCTGTGGTGCAATCTGTTAGCGTGTTGTACTTATACAGCAGAATACAGCAATTAGATGACAAGGTTATGAGTTCAAGCCCCACCAGGAGCAAGTATTCTTCTTGAAGCCTCTGCCTGTCTATTTCTTGTCAAGAAAAGGAGCATTTACTCAATCCATTTAGGAGTACAATTAATCTGTAATAGGGATGTCATTGAGATGACAGGTCAGAGTGCAGGCAGAGATAGAATTCAAATTCTTAGCCTTCTGTATCACCAGCTATGCAGGTTGTTAAGCCTCCTCAAAATTCCAAGCGGATGGTTGTTTGCAAAGTGAGTTGGTGCTTCGGCAGAGAAAATAATCACCCAACGTGGGGCTCGAACCCACGACCCTGAGATTAAGAGTCTCATGCTCTACCGACTGAGCTAGCCAGGTAACTCAATAGTGATTATGACTTGGTTCGAATATCGTACATCCAAGTTTCTGCAAAATATGGTGATCAGTGAGTGTTGTTGATGGATCCTGTGGTGCAATCTGTTAGCGTGTTGTACTTATACAGCAGAATACAGCAATTAGATGACAAGGTTATGAGTTCAAGCCCCACCAGGAGCAAGTATTCTTCTTGAAGCCTCTGCCTGTCTATTTCTTGTCAAGAAAAGGAGCATTTACTCAATCCATTTAGGAGTACAATTAATCTGTAATAGGGATGTCATTGAGATGACAGGTCAGAGTGCAGGCAGAGATAGAATTCAAATTCTTAGCCTTCTGTATCACCAGCTATGCAGGGTGTCAAGCCTCCTCAAAATTCCAAGCAGATGGTTGTTTGCGAAGTGAGTTGGTGCTTTCGGCAGAGAAAATAATCACCCTAACGTGGGGCTCGAACCCACGACCCTGAGATTAAGAGTCTCATGCTCTACCGACTGAGCTAGCCAGGTACCCTAATATTATTTTTGACTTTTTCGAATATCGTACATCCAAGTTTCTGCAAAATATGGTGATCAGTGAGTGTTGTTGATGGATCCTGTGGTGCAATCTGTTAGCGTGTTGTACATATACAGCAGAATACAGCAATTCGATGACAAGGTTATGAGTTCAAGTCCCACCAGGAGCAAGTATTCTTCTTGAAGCCTCTGCCTGTCTATTTCTTGTCCAGAAAATGAGCATTTACTCAATCCATTTAGGAGTACAATTCATCTGTAATGGGGATGTCATTGAGATGACAGGTCAGAGTGCAGGAAGAGATAGAATTCAAATTCTTAGCCTTCTGTATCACCAGCTATGCAGGTTGTTAAGCCTCCTCAAAATTCCAAGCGGATGGTTGTTTGCAAAGTGAGTTGGTGCTTCGGCAGAGAAAATAATCACCCAACGTGGGGCTCGAACCCACGACCCTGAGATTAAGAGTCTCATGCTCTACCGACTGAGCTAGCCAGGTAACTCAATAGTGATTATGACTTGGTTCGAATATCGTACATCCAAGTTTCTGCAAAATATGGTGATCAGTGAGTGTTGTTGATGGATCCTGTGGTGCAATCTGTTCGCGTGTTGTACTTATACAGCAGAATACAGCAATTAGATGACAAGGTTATGAGTTCAAGTCCCCACCAGGAGCAAGTATTCTTCTTGAAGCCTCTGCCTGTCTATTTCTTGTCAAGAAAAGGAGCATTTACTCAATCCATTTAGGAGTACAATTAATCTGTAATAGGGATGTCATTGAGATGACAGGTCAGAGTGCAGGCAGAGATAGAATTCAAATTCTTAGCCTTCTGTATCACCAGCTATGCAGGTTGTTAAGCCTCCTCAAAATTCCAAGCGGATGGTTGTTTGCAAAGTGAGTTGGTGCTTCGGCAGAGAAAATAATCACCCAACGTGGGGCTCGAACCCACGACCCTGAGATTAAGAGTCTCATGCTCTACCGACTGAGCTAGCCAGGTAACTCAATAGTGATTATGACTTGGTTCGAATATCGTACATCCAAGTTTCTGCAAAATATGGTGATCAGTGAGTGTTGTTGATGGATCCTGTGGTGCAATCTGTTAGCGTGTTGTACTTATACAGCAGAATACAGCAATTAGATGACAAGGTTATGAGTTCAAGCCCCACCAGGAGCAAGTATTCTTCTTGAAGCCTCTGCCTGTCTATTTCTTGTCAAGAAAAGGAGCATTTACTCAATCCATTTAGGAGTACAATTAATCTGTAATAGGGATGTCATTGAGATGACAGGTCAGAGTGCAGGCAGAGATAGAATTCAAATTCTTAGCCTTCTGTATCACCAGCTATGCAGGTTGTTAAGCCTCCTCAAAATTCCAAGCGGATGGTTGTTTGCAAAGTGAGTTGGTGCTTCGGCAGAGAAAATAATCACCCAACGTGGGGCTCGAACCCACGACCCTGAGATTAAGAGTCTCATGCTCTACCGACTGAGCTAGCCAGGTAACTCAATAGTGATTATGACTTGGTTCGAATATCGTACATCCAAGTTTCTGCAAAATATGGTGATCAGTGAGTGTTGTTGATGGATCCTGTGGTGCAATCTGTTAGCGTGTTGTACTTATACAGCAGAATACAGCAATTAGATGACAAGGTTATGAGTTCAAGCCCCACCAGGAGCAAGTATTCTTCTTGAAGTCTCTGCCTGTCTATTTCTTGTCAAGAAAAGGAGCATTTACTCAATCCATTTAGGAGTACAATTAATCTGTAATAGGGATGTCATTGAGATGACAGGTCAGAGTGCAGGCAGAGATAGAATTCAAATTCTTAGCCTTCTGTATCACCAGCTATGCAGGTTGTTAAGCCTCCTCAAAATTCCAAGCGGATGGTTGTTTGCAAAGTGAGTTGGTGCTTCGGCAGAGAAAATAATCACCCAACGTGGGGCTCGAACCCACGACCCTGAGATTAAGAGTCTCATGCTCTACCGACTGAGCTAGCCAGGTAACTCAATAGTGATTATGACTTGGTTCGAATATCGTACATCCAAGTTTCTGCAAAATATGGTGATCAGTGAGTGTTGTTGATGGATCCTGTGGTGCAATCTGTTAGCGTGTTGTACTTATACAGCAGAATACAGCAATTAGATGACAAGGTTATGAGTTCAAGCCCCACCAGGAGCAAGTATTCTTCTTGAAGCCTCTGCCTGTCTATTTCTTGTCAAGAAAAGGAGCATTTACTCAAACATTTAGGAGTACAATTAATCTGTAATAGGGATGTCATTGAGATGACAGGTCAGAGTGCAGGCAGAGATAGAATTCAAATTCTTAGCCTTCTGTATCACCAGCTATGCAGGTTGTTAAGCCTCCTCAAAATTCCAAGCGGATGGTTGTTTGCGAAGTGAGTTGGTGCTTCGGCAGAGAAAATAATCACCCAACGTGGGGCTCGAACCCACGACCCTGAGATTAAGAGTCTCATGCTCTACCGACTGAGCTAGCCAGGTACCTCAATATATTTTTGACTTTTTCGAATATCGTACATCCAAGTTTCTGCAAAATATGGTGATCAGTGAGTGTTGTTGATGGATCCTGTGGTGCAATCTGTTAGCGTGTTGTACTTATACAGCAGAATACAGCAATTAGATGACAAGGTTATGAGTTCAAGCCCCACCAGGAGCAAGTATTCTTCTTGAAGTCTCTGCCTGTCTATTTCTTGTCAAGAAAAGGAGAATTTACTCAATCCATTTAGGAGTACAATTCATCTGTAATAGGGATGTCATTGAGATGACAGGTCAGAGTGCAGGCAGAGATAGAATTTAAATTCTTAGCCTTCAGTATCACCAGCTATGCAGGTTGTTAAGCCTCCTCAAAATTCCAAGCGGATGGTTGTTTGCAAAGTGAGTTGGTGCTTCGGCAGAGAAAATAATCACCCAACGTGGGGCTCGAACCCACGACCCTGAGATTAAGAGTCTCATGCTCTACCGACTGAGCTAGCCAGGTAACTCAATAGTGATTATGACTTGGTTCGAATATCGTACATCCAAGTTTCTGCAAAATATGGTGATCAGTGAGTGTTGTTGATGGATCCTGTGGTGCAATCTGTTAGCGTGTTGTACTTATACAGCAGAATACAGCAATTAGATGACAAGGTTATGAGTTCAAGTCCCACCAGGAGCAAGTATTCTTCTTGAAGCCTCTGCCTGTCTATTTCTTGTCCAGAAAATGAGCATTTACTCAATCCATTTAGGAGTACAATTCATCTGTAATGGGGATGTCATTGAGATGACAGGTCAGAGTGCAGGAAGAGATAGAATTCAAATTCTTAGCCTTCTGTATCACCAGCTATGCAGGTTGTTAAGCCTCCTCAAAATTCCAAGCGGATGGTTGTTTGCAAAGTGAGTTGGTGCTTCGGCAGAGAAAATAATCACCCAACGTGGGGCTCGAACCCACGACCCTGAGATTAAGAGTCTCATGCTCTACCGACTGAGCTAGCCAGGTAACTCAATAGTGATTATGACTTGGTTCGAATATCGTACATCCAAGTTTCTGCAAAATATGGTGATCAGTGAGTGTTGTTGATGGATCCTGTGGTGCAATCTGTTAGCGTGTTGTACTTATACAGCAGAATACAGCAATTAGATGACAAGGTTATGAGTTCAAGCCCCACCAGGAGCAAGTATTCTTCTTGAAGCCTCTGCCTGTCTATTTCTTGTCAAGAAAAGGAGCATTTACTCAAATCCATTTAGGAGTACAATTAATCTGTAATAGGGATGTCATTGAGATGACAGGTCAGAGTGCAGGCAGAGATAGAATTCAAATTCTTAGCCTTCTGTATCACCAGCTATGCAGGGTGGTAAGCCTCCTCAAAATTCCAAGCAGATGGTTGTTTGCGAAGTGAGTTGGTGCTTCGGCAGAGAAAATAATCACCAACGTGGGGCTCGAACCCACGACCCTGAGATTAAGAGTCTCATGCTCTACCGACTGAGCTAGCCAGGTACCTCTATATTATTTTTGACTTTTCGAATATCGTACATCCAAGTTTCTGCAAAATATGGTGATCAGTGAGTGTTGTTGATGGATCCTGTGGTGCAATCTGTTAGCGTGTTGTACATATACAGCAGAATACAGCAATTCGATGACAAGGTTATGAGTTCAAGTCCCCACCAGGAGCAAGTATTCTTCTTGAAGCCTCTGCCTGTCTATTTCTTGTCCAGAAAATGAGCATTTACTCAATCCATTTAGGAGTACAATTAATCTGTAATAGGGATGTCATTGAGATGACAGGTCAGAGTGCAGGCAGAGATAGAATTCAAATTCTTAGCCTTCTGTATCACCAGCTATGCAGGTTGTTAAGCCTCCTCAAAATTCCAAGCGGATGGTTGTTTGCAAGTGAGTTGGTGCTTCGGCAGAGAAAATAATCACCCAACGTGGGGCTCGAACCCACGACCCTGAGATTAAGAGTCTCATGCTCTACCGACTGAGCTAGCCAGGTAACTCAATAGTGATTATGACTTGGTTCGAATATCGTACATCCAAGTTTCTGCAAAATATGGTGATCAGTGAGTGTTGTTGATGGATCCTGTGGTGCAATCTGTTCGCGTGTTGTACTTATACAGCAGAATACAGCAATTAGATGACAAGGTTATGAGTTCAAGCCCCACCAGGAGCAAGTATTCTTCTTGAAGCCTCTGCCTGTCTATTTCTTGTCCAAGAAAAGGAGAATTTACTCAATCCATTAGGAGTACAATTAATCTGTAATAGGGATGTCATTGAGATGACAGGTCAGAGTGCAGGCAGAGATAGAATTCAAATTCTTAGCCTTCTGTATCACCAGCTATGCAGGTTGTTAAGCCTCCTCAAAATTCCAAGCGGATGGTTGTTTGCAAAGTGAGTTGGTGCTTCGGCAGAGAAATAATCACCCCACGTGGGGCTCGAACCCACGACCCTGAGATTAAGAGTCTCATGCTCTACAGACTGAGCTAGCCAGGTACTCTAAATAGTGATTTTGACTTTTTCGAATATAGTACATCCAAGTTTCTGCAAAATATGGTGATCAGTGAGTGTTGTTGATGGATCCTGTGGTGCAATCTGTTAGCGTGTTGTACATTATACAGCAGAATACAGCAATTAGATGACAAGGTTATGAGTTCAAGCCCCACCAGGAGCAAGTATTCTTCTTGAAGTCCTCTGCCTGTCTATTTCTTGTCAAGAAAAGGAGAATTTACTCAATCCATTTAGGAGTACAATTAATCTGTAATAGGGATGTCATTGAGATGACAGGTCAGAGTGCAGGCAGAGATAGAATTCAAATTCTTAGCCTTCTGTATCACCAGCTATGCAGGTTGTTAAGCCTCCTCAAAATTCCAAGCGGATGGTTGTTTGCAAAGTGAGTTGGTGCTTCGGCAGAGAAAATAATCACCCAACGTGGGGCTCGAACCCACGACCCTGAGATTAAGAGTCTCATGGCTCTACCGACTGAGCTAGCCAGGTAACTCAATAGTGATTTTGACTTGGTTCGAATATCGTACATCCAAGTTTCTGCAAAATATGGTGATCAGTGAGTGTTGTTGATGGATCCTGTGGTGCAATCTGTTAGCGTGTTGTACATATACAGCAGAATACAGCAATTCGATGACAAGGTTATGAGTTTCAAGTCCTCACCAGGAGCAGATATGCTTCTTGAAGTCCCTCAGGCCTGTCTATTCTTGTCCAAGAAAAATGAGAATTTACTCCCAATCCATTTAGGAAGTACAATTAATCTGTAATAGGGATGTCATTGAGATGACAGGTCAGAGTGCAGGCAGAGATAGAATTCAAATTCTTAGCCTTCTGTATCACCCGCTATGCAGGTTGTTAAGCCTCCTCAAATTCCAAGCGGATGGTTGTTTGCAAAGTGAGTTGTGCTTCGGCAGAGAAAATAATCACCAACGTGGGGCTCGAACCAACGACCCTAGATTAAGAGTCTCATGCTCTACCTGACTGAGCTAGCCAGGTAAACTCATATAGTGATTATGACTTGGTGCGAAATATCGTACATCCCAAGTTTCTTGCAAATATGGTGATCAGTGAGTGTTGTTGATGGATCCTGTGGTGCAATCTGTCGGCGTGTTTAGCCTAGATACAGGCAGACTCAGCAATTAGATTCCCCAAGGTTATGAGGTCACGCCCCACCAGGAGCAAGTATTCTTCTTGAAGCCTCTGCCTGTCTATTTCTTGTCAGAAAAGGAGCATTTACTCAATCCATTTAGGAGTACAATTAATCTGTAATAGGATGTCATTGAGATGACAGGTCAGAGTGCAGGCAGAGATAGAATTTCAATTCTTAGCCTTCTGTATCACCAGCTATGAAGGTTGGCAAGCCTCCTCAAAATTCCAAGCGGATGGTTGTTTGCAAAGTGAGTTGGTGCTTCGGCAGAGAAATAATCACCCAACGTGGGGCTCGAACCCACGACCTGAGATAAGAGTCTCATGCTCTACCGACTGAGCTAGCCAGGTACCTAAATTTATTTTTTGACTTTTTCGAAATCGTACATCCAAGTTTCTGCAAAATATGGTGATCAGTGAGTGTTGTTGATGGATCCTGTGGTGCAATCTGTTAGCGTGTTGTACTTATACAGCAGAATACAGCAATTAGATGACAAGGTTATGAGTTCAAGCCCCCCAGGAGCAAGTATTTTTTGAAGCCTCTGCCTGTCTATTTCTTGTCCAGGAAAAGGAGCATTTACTCAATCCATTTAGGAGTACAATTAATCTGTAATAGGGATGTCATTGAGATGACAGGTCAGAGTGCAGGCAGAGATAGAATTCAAATTCTTAGCCTTCTGTATCACCAG